>NC_091751.1:34109863-34409863 GCF_043380555.1 Nothobranchius furzeri
AAAGTACCAGAACCGCTCACGGCGCATGCGCGCGCAATCCTGCATCAACGCCGGCCGGTCGCTCGCTATTTCCCTAATAACACACGCTGTTCGTTTTTGTTTCTACACGTTTTTTTTACTCACAAAGATTGTCAAGAAAGCGTGTTTGTCGTGTTCATGTCAAATTAAACTGATCACAAAACACAGATTCACTTTCTTTATTTCGTTTTCCTCATCCAACCCCCATAAATCCCTGTGTGTCCTCCTGCAGCACTCCCGAAGGACAACAGGCAAGACAAAAAAGTCTGACGTGTTGAGTAAAAACTGCTATTTTTAGCACATTTTTAGGGCCGACGTGTTGCTACCAGACGTACAGTGTGAGCAGTCAGGTCGCATGCGAGAACTGGGTCGTACAGTGTGAGCACACGACTCGTGAGATCTGCTCTGCGAGGAAGTCGTACAGTTTGAGCTGAAGCTGAACGCTGCGAGTGAAAAAGTCGCACAGTGTACGCCCGGCTTTAGAATGAGCTGTTAGTTGCATGGAAACAACCCCCACCACTGATTCCCATGTACTGGATGCATTTACAGAACAAAGGTAAGTCGATGCTTTGTCTAGGTAAATGAAATGATTGCGAGCTGAGGAGACAATTGTTGGAATGTGGTGAACTGAGCTTTTTCATCCACTTACTTCCTGACATTGCTTAGAAATGAGCAGTTAGTTTAGTTGCTTGGCGACAACCACCCACTGATCCCATGTATTGGATGCATTTACAGAACGTAAGTGAAATGATTGCGAGCTGCGGTGACAATTGTCTCTATGGTGATTCCCTTTGTTGTAAATTTAACACTAGGATAAGGAGAGGAATGTAGGAGAGGTGTGGCTGAGACAAATGTCTGTATGGTTAAAGCCGGGCGTACATTGTGCGACTTTTTCACTTTTTTGAGCCGATTTTCCAGTCGTGCGAGAATCCACGAGATCGGGGCGAGCTTTACACCGAGCGTCGTGTAGTGTACATGGTGTTACGAGAGGCGATTAACACCACGTGACCAGCTACCGATCAGCAGTCGTGAGGTCGCACGGACTTCTGGCGTGTTTAATATTTCGCTCGTCCCTCGTGAGGGTATCGCACTGTTGAAGCGGTGCTGCGAGCAGCTGCGACCCAAAAAGTACCAGAACCGCTCACGACGCATGCGCAATCCTGCATCAACGCCGCTCGCTCGCTATTTCCCTAATAACACACGCTGTTCGTTTTTATTTCTACACGTTTTTTTACTCACAAAGATTGTCAAGAAAGCGTGTTTGTCGTGTTCTTGTCAAATTAAACTGATCACAAAACACAGATTTACTTTCTTTATTTCATTTTCCTCATCCAACCCCCATAAATCCCTGTGTGTCCTCCTGCAGCACTCCCAAAGGACAACAGGCAAAACAAGTCTGACGTGTTGAGTAAAAACGGCTATTTTTAGCATATATTTAGGGCCGACGTGTTGCTACCAGACGTACAGTGTGAGCAGTCAGGTCGCATCCGAGAACTGGGTCGTACAGTGTGAGCGCATGACTCGTGAGATCTGCCCTGCGAGGAAGTCGTACAGTGTGAGCTGAAGCTGAGTGCTACGAGTGAAAAAGTCGCACAGTGTACGCCCAGCTTAACCCTAAATTCTTGAGTCAGGCATTTTCTGAAAGGGGTAAGTCCTTTAAATGTGTGTGTGTGTGTGTGTGTGTGTGGGGGGGGGGGGGGCTCATGTATGAAAGGGAGGGGCTGTTGGAACTGTGGGGCTAACACAAAAGAATTATCAATCCTAATTTGACGTAAAGTGGTGCAAATTGAATACATCAAAGCAGATCATCAATATACATCTTGAAAAAAGGGGACTATAATCATTAACTTCATGCGTCATTACACAACAGTCATCAATTCATTTCTTGACATATACGGTCATTAAAGGTCATCACAAAAGGTCATTAAACAATACACCTGTCAAGTTTGATGTAAGGTGGTTTGGGGGAAAGGGCATAAAGGTCAAAGAACAATAGACCTGTCAAAAAGCTTGACGAAAGGTGGTTCCTTATATCTCTCTGGTACCACTCATCTCCACTACAAATAGGAAAAAGAGGCTACAGTTTGCACCAGCTCACCAAAACCGGACAGTTGAAGACTGGAGAAATGTAGCCTGGTCTGATGAGTCGCCATTTCTGTTGATACATTCAAATGGTAGAGACCTCACAAACGTGGACCACAGCACCACGAGGGACAGACACCCACAGAGTCTGGAATGGCAGCTCAACCCGAGTGGACACGTTGTGGCAATTGTAGTAAATGTCTGCCTCGAGCATGGGGGTGTTGACAGTGCTGACTAACGATAACTGCAGTATTCTGTAACACATGCGATCGGGGTGTAACTGTCACAGGACATTTAGAATCTTTCGCCGTCTGACCAATTCCACACAAGCTCGCGGCTTTGTTGTGCAGAAAAGGTGTGCCTGGACGAAGGATGTGAAGGCCTCAAGTGAGAGAACGTACGCGCAGGTAGGGGGACCAGAACTACATCCGGCTTGTCATCTTGGAACGCGACCACTGGTGGCGTATGCAATTTGATGTATCATCCACCCACTTACCAATGTTGATCATTTCCTTCAGTCGGTAGATGTGCCCTGGGGACATGACTGGTAAATTGATGAAGAATGCCAACTTTCTAGCATTGGGGTTGACCCAAAGCGGAATAGCAATGCCTAAAGTGAAAGCTAGGTGAGTTTGAAGTGCAATCACATCACCCTTCATAGTCCTGTTAAGCGCATCTCGGACCATGTCCAGAGACATCAGGCATGGAGGAATTCAAATGGCAAGCGGTCAGCATCTGACTGTGAATGTGGCAAGGTGGAGTAATGAGGGCCTGGGCGGGATTTGATCCCTAGACTCCCGGGTGAGAGTCACACGAGCTAACCAGTCGGCCAAAGTGGCTCGTGCTGCACACAGACAGCTGGTGTGATCAGCTCTGAGAAGCCTTGATCACAATTTGCAGATCACGTTTATTTTTCATGGAGATCGGCTACGGATTCCTCTTCCGTCTGCATTCTGGGAATCGAAACTAGGAATAGAAATAAGAAACTTAACAATTCCGGGACAAGCTAACAGTTGGAATTGGTTCCAATCGAGGCACGATGCTTGATGCCCAACCCTAATTAAAATCAGATGATAATCAGTGATGACCTTTCTTCTTCATTTGATCTTGTGTTCCTCAGCTCCGACCGACCTCTGGGAGAGTACAGGACAGGAAGTGGCCTCTGCACTACGAGCTATGGGCCTGCCAATTGGACCAGTTGTTTCTATGGAAAGAAACAGCAAAGGCGGGGCCCGGCAGGCCCTGGAACAGATCAGACAAGCTGACAAGGTCAAAGGTCAGACCTGAGGGTCAAATCTATTAATGATGTTGATGAATAAACACCAGTGGATGTGAACCTGCAGATGATATAAATGACAATATCAGTAGTGCTGGAACCCTCAGGGTGAGTCTGGTTTGGGGTCATTACAGAGGGTTGACCTGGTGACCCCACAACCCGGCTGTAATCACATATAAAAAACAGATAAAAACCTAATAAAATGGAAGTTGCTGACCCTTAGAGACCTACAGCTGTGAATGTAATTCTAATTCTTCTTCTTCAGTTGTCATCATGTGCATGAGCTCTGTTCTGGTTGGTGGAGAGCATCAGAAAGAGCTTCTGTTAGCTGCTCTAGACAAGAGGATGGTCTCCGATGGTTACGTCTTTATCCCATATGATGCCCTGCTGTATGCCATGCCGTACCAGGTAAGTGATCATTTGAATGCAAAGTTAAGAATTAGCACATCCAGACACTGATGGTGTGAGCTGGTTTCTGGTGATGGAGGCACCAAGCAGCTGCTAGTTCTCAGGAGAGCCATGTCCCACAGAACCAGTCCTAGACCTTCTACCACTTCCTAATACCGAGTCCTGATTTGTTGCTTCTGCTTTGTTCAATCAGGATGTAACATTTCACCAGCTCACCAACAACACACAGCTACGTCACGCCTACAGTGCTGTCCTCACTGTTACTATGGATTCTGACCAGAGTTTCTATGAGGCTTTTCGTCAGGCTCAGATCAACAGAGAGATCCGATCGGCCATTTCTGCCACAGAGGTAACCAATATCAGCACCCAGTTGGAGAAAATCATGTTTGTGGGACCAGTTATCACCTTAAATCAGTCAGGACCCTCAGGAGCGAGTCACTGATGAGCAGCAGAGAAGATCAAGCCAGACATGGTTCTCTCTCAGCAGCTTTGTTGGGTACCATTCTTTTGAATTTATGAAGGTCATGTGACTCATGGACTGCTCTGACTCCACCTTCCAGGCTTGCTAGCTGGCTGCTAAAGGTGCCATCATCTGCGTAGTAGGTTTTCAGCGTTTAATAAAAGGCTCTGGGTCACTTGTGACCGTTTCCCTTGAGGACCCGAGGCTGTGAAACGTGTCTGGAGTCTCTGTTGGTTCCCTATGTTGGTCCCTGAACTGTTGGTTTCCTCAGGGACCTCTGGACCAATCCCAGGCATGACCTAAAGACTCTTCTGAAGCTCAGTGCTAATTTAAACACATCATTTCAGATCTGAGATTGGTTTTCTCTCCTTTTTTTATTTTTTATTTTATTATTTTTCTGTGTCCTGTCTGGCTGTGAAGCAAATGGAATTGATGTCTGAATGCTGGTGACAAGCCTTACAGATTTACTCTCAGGTGGAGCATCAAAGCTTCTGCTTTTAATGTCACGCCTGATTCTTAAAACTAAATTGTTATTGTTTTTTGAATGCTTTGTAATTCTGACCAGACACGGAGACAGAGAAGAAAGAGAAAGGAAGAGACAAAAAAAAAGGGGGGGGGGGGGGGAGGGGGTCCACAAAAATAAAAAATCTATGATGAACAAGAGTCTGCTTCTAGATCTGCAGAAAGAGAAAAAAAACACAACAATGCAACAGAAGCAAGCTATCACTGAGTCAACCTGATGAAATATAAAATCAACATTGTTTTACTGAACAATCACACGACAATAAATCACAGTGCATTTAGTGCCAACCACAGCCTCAAGACTTGTTGAAAATGCCCAAGTCCATACTTATGAGAGCACATTGTGAGCACCTGTGTGTGTACCCGCGCTTGTTTATGTAAGGTTTCTGTATAGGAGCGTCCAATAGAGAGTGTGAGGGGCCACATATCTGCCCCCAAAGATGTTTAGGAGATGGAGGGAGCTCCAAGTCCCAGAGAACCAGGAGCAGTCCCTGGAGATATCAGCGGCAAGCTCACAGGCCTGCCCGCAGCCTCCCACCCCCCAGCCGGCCGAGCCCGGAACCCAGCGACCCGGGACCCAGCTGCAACCACCCCCGCCGGGGACCCAGCAGAGCCCAGGGACTCAGATCCCACCAGGCAGCCACTGGAATTGATCAGGCAGACTCCAAAAAGCTTAAACCCCCTGACCCGGGAGCCACGAACACTCAGGCAGACCAAGGCACCACACTCCACAACTAGTGCGGCAGAGGGAGGAGAGGCGAAGATGTGTAGCAGCAAAAGAAGTCCCAGGAGAGGGGAGGAGTCAAAGGCTCTACCTGACATATACAGTCATACACAGACACAGTCACACACTCCGTCCCTCATGCTCACACATACACATACAACCTAAGACTTACAAAAATGCACGCCGGACACCCACTCATGCTCCCCATACACACCCTATTCACTCTGGTCCCGGTACTGCTGCACAAAGGAGACAACCATCACCGGTTACCAGAGTTCGACCCTTTCTGCTGGGGTGCTGATGAGCAGGCTCCCCCGCCCAACGCTGAGCAAAGCAACCCACCACCCCAGACCAAAACCAGACGGCCAGATCCCCCTCCTATCCTCCAGCCCCGGGAAGCCAAGAGACAACAGAGGTGTGCTGAGAACCCCTGTCTCCCTCCGCCTGCTCCAATACAGTGTTAGTGCATGTTGATGAGGTGTATGCCATGGCTGTGGTGAGCGGGCAGTGCGGGCATCGTCTGGCCTATGCCAGCTGATGCAACCACACTACCCCACTTGCACCCACAGCCCTCTGTCTAAGTGCAGTTTAAAATTGGAAGTGGGCATCCAGCACTCGAGATGAGGCAGAAAAATCCCCTTGCCAAATGCCGTTGAATGTGCTCACTCCCAAGGCCCTAAGTGTGTGTTTGCATGGAATGTTGTTGGTGGAAGTGTTAAAGGTGCAAATAAAATTGGGGGGCAGGTTGCCACAGGAATGTGGAAATGGGTTCCATACCCACACCCCCTGACTTGTCCACCCCCCCAAGGTCCTATGTGCATGTTTGTGTGATGATGTTTGTGTGACGGTTTTCTCTCCTGGATTTAATCCACAGGTGTCTCCAATGTTTGGCACCATCTTTAATATGGTGTACTTCGTTGCTAAGGCAGTGGAAGAGCGTCGCCAGGCAGGGGGTGGGCACTGGGTGACAGGCAGTCAGCTCTTCCAATCAGATGGAGGCTTTGATTTCCAAGGCTTCAATCAGGTTAACCCACATCCTCAAAATGGTTACTGTCCCAAGCCATCCATCCATCCATCCATCCATCCATCCATTCATTCATTCATTCATTCATTCATTCATTCATTCATTCATTCATCCATCCACTTTTATTGATTTTAGTCATATCTCATGACAAACTTCACAGCAAGTCTTCAGTTTTCGATAATGTATTTGCGTCTTTGTTGTTGTCAGGTGCTGTATGGAGGTAAAGGTGGGCGTGGCCTTCAGGCCAGGTATGTGGTGTTGGACAGTGAAGGTGACCACCTGGTGCCGACCCATTCACTTGCACCAATGCATAGTGATGGCACAGTTGGGGGACTGAGACCGTTGACTCGCTCATTTTTCTTTCCTGGAGGAAAACCCCCCAAAGCCAGCTTCTGCTGGTTCAGTCCAGAGGAGGCCTGCAGTGGAGGTGTGTTCAGCGACGCTCAAAAGGAGGGTGGATATGCACGTTTCAGTTGTAGACACTTTCTACTTCCGTAGGCTTGGTCCAACAGACAAGCTCCTTGTTTTTTCCCACAGAAAGGTTCAGTCATGGACTGGTTACTTTATCTGATTGGCCCTGCCAGATTAATTTATTTACCACGATATTAACTGCTGATCAAATAGGTATCAAACAAGTTAAACAAGATAAGAAACAACAAAAATGAAAACAGTGATGGATGTCATTGGATAAAAGCCCCATAGCTAGTCAGCTGTGAAGGTTCAGAAACTACCTGAGAACTTTTGAATCTGAAAAATGAGACAGACTGATGAGACTTGTGTTTGTGTTCCAGGAGTGGATGGAGTCACCATGTTCTTCATCATCCTACTGCTTTGTGGTCTGATTGCTGCTTTCATCTTTTGGATCAGGTCATTTCTCTCTCTCTCTCTCTCTCTCTCTCTCTCTCTCTCTCTCTCTCTCTCTCTCTCTCTCTCTCTCTCACACTCTCTCTCTCTCTCTCTCTCTCTCTCTCTCTCTCTCTCTCTCTCTCTCTCTCTCTCTCTTCTCTCTTAAAGGGTAAGATGCTGTGACGGTTATAATCTGGTTATTACCTGTGCTGAGGTGTATTTGGCTGGTGTAGGTTCTCAGTAGAATGATAATCTTGAAGGTTTAATTGAAAACAACTGTACTTTTGTTATTTTGGACGTCTAGTCTCTCATCCAAGAAGCTTCCTCTAAGACAAACACTGATAGGGCAATTGACGCTTTGAGCCCGCTTTGAAAACCACTCGGGCAGAGTTCAAACAGACCAGAATAATCAGATGTTTGCTGCACAGAAAGTCCAGGTGTTTAGAGAGAATTGGATCATTGAGCAGGAAGGACTTATTGTTAATGGAGCGGGTTTTAATAGAGCCATGCTGAGTGAGGTGGATGAATCAGAAAGTACAGAAACAGCTGGAGTTAGTGGACGTAGATTACAAGGGTTAGATCCACGGTGTTTATAAAGACCACTCATGGAGGGAACAGGAGGAGAAACCACAGAAGGATGCGAATAAACACACCTGAGGAAACATGGATGGAGGCCAGTGTTTACTAGCCAAACGTTATTCTCACCTGGAGCTGTTTGTTTCCTCCTTTTCCTCTTTATCACCTGGTTCATAAAAACGTTGTTAGATGCGCGTAGCTAGTGTCCAACACCCGGTGAAGACAGCCACGGCACGCCTTGACTGATCATGGACAATCAGAAGGATTAGAGAGTCAGGTGATCGTACAAGATCGTAGCCAGGACATTACTGCAAAGAACATAAAAGAGTTGGCATTAAAATGTTTGAAAAGATGTCAAGTACCTGCAGCAGAGCCAAATACATATGCCAAGGCCATACACTCATGTGACCTCCATGACCCCATTGGTGACCTCTGTCCTATTAACATGTTTGTTTCCAAACACAACCTCTAAGCCTTACCCAACCCGAGTTTCAGACCTGGAGAAGCTCCTTGGATGAGAGAAGTCCTGTTGTTCCCAGTGGAACGTGTTTCAGTGTTCTGTAACTCTGAATGAAGCAGTTGTGTTTTTGAACAGGAAGTGCAAAATATCTGCAAATGTGACCA
This sequence comes from Nothobranchius furzeri, assembly GCF_043380555.1. Taxonomy (NCBI): domain Eukaryota; kingdom Metazoa; phylum Chordata; class Actinopteri; order Cyprinodontiformes; family Nothobranchiidae; genus Nothobranchius; species Nothobranchius furzeri. Next base: position 34,118,424 of record NC_091751.1, read on the forward strand.
AACTCATTCTGACTCTGGATGACATTGTGTTCATCGACACTCAAGTCAGCAGAAAGGTTATAAAGCTCTTTGTTGTTCCCACTGATACCAGTAGAGTGTGCTTCCATTCTAATGTGATCCCAGCAGCTAACTGGAGTTCCCCTCAGCTTTTGCTCTGTCCTGTTGCTCAGTTGACTCTCAGTGAATCCAGCAATGACCTGCCTTTCATGTTCATGTTGAACCAGCTCAGTAGGACGGGGAGGTTGTGGGTTCAAATCCATAGTCATACCTAGGACCCAGTGCCTCCTCGCTTGACTCAGCATTTTTTTGGGGGGGGGGGGATTAGGGGTTAAACCAGCTAATGGTTCCTGAGCTGCTGCAGCTCACTGCTCCCCATGGGGATGGGTCACATGCGGAGATGTAACCAGTGTGTGGTGATTACGGGACTTTAACTTCAATGTTACATTTACACAAAATCTCAATTTCCTTTTGTGGGCCTGTGTTTGATATAGCGCCTTCTAGAGTCCTGGAACCCCCAAGGTGCTTTACAACAGTCATTCACCCATTCACACCCTGGTGGGGATGAGCTGTGCTTTTAAATTGCTACAAAACAGCAGCGATTTAAAAGCACAGCGAAGGTTTAACTAAGTGGAATAATGAACTGAACTCAGCGATCTGAACTGAAATCAGAGTCTAGTCAGCTGTTAGCAGTGAGTCCGATGAAAACAACAAACTAAAGCAGTCCCTCAAAAAGCTGCAGCTGGGAGAAAAAAGTGACTGAAGATCTTTATTTGCATGAGTAGAAGAACATTGATTTAGTATTTTATAAAGAGGATAGACCATTGTGTTAGGTTTCTGCGTTTGCTGGTCGCTCCTCAGCCTGTCAGGTCCAGAGGTCACAGCTCCTAAAGCGTCGCTCACACCAAGCGTGGAGCAGATGCTGCAGCATGCACATTGACCACAAATCACTGAGTCCAGTCAGCATTCACTCCGGCAGCAGGGCAGTGCAGATCCGCATGTGGAGCTCAGGACAGCACAAGTCTATTTTTACTAGATGCCAGATGTGGATCGTCAGGAAGTTAAAGACAGGAAGTGTCACATGTGTCAGCGAGGTGAATCCAGTTCCTTTCAGAATAAAACCTATGTTGCGTTATTTTTACTGTTGGGTCAGATTTCTAATCATTTGCTGCTCTTGTGGGAGCAGATATCTGGACTAGTTCAGTTCCACAGTTGCCCCTGCAGGAGGAAGCTGTGGGGCAGGGGCAACAACTCTGTGTCTGGATGTGGCTGATGGTCTATTCAGATGGATCTGGAGTTCTAAGCTTAGCACCACCAGTCACTACCCTGGGTCACCATTACATCTGAACTGGGTCAGGGTGTGCAGGTGGACTCCCAACCCATTCTCTGTTTTAGTTTAGTGGTCCAGTTGGACATTTTCCCCCCGGTGCTCCTGTCCCTCATCGAGGTCTTATAGGTGCCTGTGGTGCTTTTGTTTGTTCTCCTACTGTTTCCACTAAAGGTTTAGCTTTAGTCACACCACTCCCACTTTAACTACAGGAGTGGGTTTGAGTCGCTTCAAATTGAAATTTTTCCTCCTAGAAACTGAATGATGAGTCGATCATGAGAAGTCTTCTGGAGATCAAAACGCCACTACGGACCATTGCTAGAAGCTACATCTTAACAACACCAGAGAGCTCCAACATTGGGATCCTGGAGGTATGCCTGTAATGATATCAGTACAGGCACCTGTACCTGTTCCTTTACCTGGGTATTCTTTTCTTGCCATAATACTAACTCTGCTCTGATTGGTTTACTGTTGCCAGGGCGACTGGGTCTGGCTGAAAAAAATTCCTTTTGGAAAGACAATGACAGCTGTCAATCAGAACACCCAAAATCTGTTCAGCCAGGTAGGACACAGCTGGTGCACCTGGTCGTATCTGGGTCTGGTTCTGGTGAGGCTATCCCAGACTCAGCCCCGGTGATGGGAACAACATTTACCGTGTTATCAGATGAATGACTTTCTCTGTTGTTATAATGACTGATGCCACCCGTTACAGAATTCAGCAACAAGGTATGTTGAAGCTATCCTCATCTGATCAGGAGCTAAAGGGGCAGATGCTTATCACCAATCACATCACAGCCAATGAGCTACAGACCCAGAGAGCAGGTGTGAATCTGCTTTGCCGTCTCCGGGTCTGCAGCCGTACCAAACTTGATGTGACCGCATAACTATCTATTCAAGGAAGATCTGCTCCCCTGTTCACCGCCCAGATGTCAGCTCATTCCTCGTCATGATCTTCTGTCTACCTAGATCATCCTGCAGTCATGTGTGTGTGTGTGTGTGTGCGTGTGTGTGTGTGTGTGTGTGTGTGTGTGTGTGTGTGTGTGTGTGTGTGTGTGTGTGTGTGTGTGTGTGTGTGTGTCTGCTCTGTCTTCTCCATCCCAAGTCAGTCGTGGCAGATGGCTGTTTATACTGAGCCAGGATCCTCTGGAGGTTTCTTCCTGTTAAAAGGGAGTTTTCCTCTCCACTCTCGCTGCATGCTTACTTAGTATGAGGATTGCTGTAAAGAGTCTGACACTAGTCAATGACTCGATGCAACCTGCTGGGTTCCTTGTATAGGAAACATGTTACTGATTGGCTTAATGACCTGACCTTACTGGAATGTTTATTGTGTGAAGGTCCTTGAGACGACGCTGGTCCTGCTTTGGCGCTTTATAAATGAAGTCGAATAGAATTTATGGGTTACTAGATTATGAGTAACAGAAGTACCCAGACAGAAGCTATTTCTCTTTAAAGAGATCAAAGGTAAGACTGTAAATAGAAGTTCATTTACGTGCAGGAACTGATGCAGATCCACCTTTTCTGCTGTTTAGAGTCATGACTGGATCTGGGGCTTTTGTCATATCCCACTGACATTTAAATACTTTAGTGTGATGCTTTCTCTTGGTAGTTCCTTCTGTTAGATGTCCATTTATTCACTTTTATAAAAACATTAGACACATTTAGTCATTTAGAGTAAATGTAGTTGGTTCTGTAAAGAAGAGATCCAAATGTTTTTGCATATTTTTATGAAAAAAGTGACTCAGTGGTTACTTTTCCTGGTAATTTACTACTTTTATGACATAGTAACTCTGTTACTTTTTGAAGAAGTAATTAGTAACTATAACTAATTACTGTTTTGAAAGTAACCTGCCCTTTCTGCAGCCCCTCCTCCAGCTCCCCAGGTTTCCTGGGCTGTGGGTGGTAATTGATTGGCTAAAGCCGCTCGGGTCTCACCATTTGCCAGCTAACACCTGCTGTTTAATGTTTTGAATCTGTTCAGAGCCCGATAAAAAAAATCTCTAATGTCATACCTGAGGAAACTGGAGACCTCTGCACTGGTACACCAGACCAACCATGTCCTCAACATCTGGCTGTTTCTGTTGTGACTGGCATCCACAGCCTTGTGGCTTAGCTAGTTTAAGTCACATCAACACAAAGGGTGGTGATCAGTTCTCTCTCTTCTCCTCTCTTCACCCAAGTGTCCTAAACACAAGGCCACAAATGACAAAGTCAACCACTGACCTGTGACCTCAGCAGCCCAGGACCCACGGGTACCAATCCCTCTGTTTAAACATGCTTGTTGCTTTGGATAAACTATGACTTGCACAGAAGACCAGCAAAAAAACTGCTCCTCTCAAACCAGTCACGCCCGTCCAGGTCACATGGTCATTGCCCAAATGAGCACTGGCATGGAACCGGAAAACTGATGCTTTTGCGGCCAAAAACCAAAGAATCAGGCTCTTGGCACCGAACTAGCTCTGGAATCAGTTTGGTCAAAAGATCCTATCAGGGACTCAAACAAGGGTAGGCACCCTGAGTGGGTATTTGCCACTTACGCACCAACAACCGTCAGGACCATCCCCTACCGTGAAGCCACCCTTTTGTCCCCTGGGGTAAACGGGCAAAAAGTCTAGAGGCTAACAAGGAGCCCAGGTGACCCGCTGCCTCTGAAGCAACTAATGCAATAAAGATGATCTAATTATCTAACCTCCACCTCCTTACTGCGGCAAAGGACGTTCATTACCTGTAATGTCCCTGAAAGGGTCCCCCCAGCTGCAGGAGGAGCAGTAAGAGTCTGGTGCAATGGGTTTGGGTAGCTGCAGGTAAACTCGTAAGGGACATTCTGATGATTTGTTTTGGTGTTTCTGCTGTTCTCTTCATGGTGATGCAAGAGAACATTTGTGAAGTGAATCACAGCTCAGCAGCGAAAAAGGTTTCTGTTTTCTGTCTGATGTGCAGCTACGTGAGATGCGTCATGAGAACCTGAACCTGTACCTGGGTCTGTTCGTGGATTCGGGAATCTTGGCTCTGGTGGTGGAACACTGTCCCAGAGGAAGTCTGGCAGACCTGCTGGCCGACAGCAACGTCAGGCTGGACTGGATGTTCAAGTCCTCCCTGCTCATGGACCTCATCAAGGTTCTTTAGTCAGTTTTAACATAAGGAGGATGTATTTGTTGTTGCATCCTCCTGGAGCTTCTGTTGGTCCATCTGTTCAGTAAAGATAAAACCTCATGATTACGTTTTCATGCTGATGCCTGCAGAGGAACTCATATTTATCATAATCTTCACTCAGCAGGCCTGCTTTTGTGTTCCTTTACTCTTGTATTCATTTTGGAGATGTGAAGTTTTTGTAATGTTATCAATGACCTTTTGTCTAAGCTCTGTGGTCTTACTCATGTTTACGGTCTGTCGCTTCTTCAGGGGATGAAATATCTTCACCTGCGAGGGTTGACTCATGGTCGTCTGAAGTCTACAAACTGCTTGGTGGATGGACGTTTTGTTCTGAAAATCACAGATTATGGAATTCCCATGATCCTTCAGTCCCAGAGCGTCAGCCTTCCTGATGATCCACAAGGTAAAACGCATCTAATCACTCATTTATGTGTCAGACTGGGTTTATACACATTATTTTCCCAAGCCTGATTTGTACCAGTTTGGCCTTTTAACAGCATTAAAGATAGATTTGGCACAAAGGAAATAATAGTTGCACCTAAACAGCTTGGTGCAGGCTAAAGAGGGTGTGGCCGGTGCTCGGCCTGGCTCCTGCTGCTCTATGTGCCGTTTCTATCCCTCATCTACGAACTATGCCGTTTCTATCATTCATCTACGAACGATGTCGTTTCTATCATTCATCTACGAACTATGTCGTTTCTATCCTTCATCTACGAATGATGTAGTTTCCTCCGATACTTCGGTTTCCCCCACAGATCACAACATGCCCTATAGATTAAAAGTTGTATGTCGCTTAGGTTAAAAGCATTTGCCAAATAAACATAAACAAAAGGACTCCTGGGGTGCAGAGCTGGCTAGTGTAGTGTCGTCGTCAGTGGTGTTGAGGGCTTTGTTTCCCATCACACACAAACACAAATGCTATTTCACCGAGAAGCCCCGCAACCAGACCGAGTATGTTACGTAACTGACATCACCTTTACATAACCAGGAAACAAAGTCATCACATACGCACGAACTGACCTGACCTGACAAATGATTAATGACTTGCAATCGACCAGCACCTTCTCAGCAAGCACCAAGCTCATTTCCAAATGATCTAGAAAAACACTGCTTGCTCTGATTGTTGCTCATTACCAAAACGTATGTCTGCTGGAGACAGAAACAATCCGCTTCCAACTAAACTCCAGCTACTGAAAGAGATGCCAATGCAGAAGTGATGCAAAGTTCCGTTAACTGGCCTGTTTAGCTGTAATTAATGTTGGAATGTTTGAATAATTAGGGGTGTGTCCATTTGATTGACAGGTAGCAGAAGAGCTGTCGGCACTAGCGCTAGCTGGTTGGGTCTTCCTTGCTCCAGGGAAGGCCTCAACCTCAGCCTCACGTTATATGTCAGCCTAGAAGACGGAGGGTGCCATGTCCTGTCTTCTGTCTCCCTAGTCCATTCCATATGCTCTCCCACCTCCAAGTTTCCTGTTGCAGTAACCAAAGGAAATGCATCTTTAATTAATTTGGTTGGGATTGGATCTAAAAGGCAAGTTGAAGGTTTAGATTAAGCTAATATTTTTGATAACTTTGAAAACCCAACTGGATCAAAACAGTACAGATGAGGTTCTACAGTTACCTCTGATGCTGCCTCACTTACTGAGGAAGACTCACTATCATTACCACCATCTTCATCATTATCACCACTAGGGTTGCTACAATTATAAATTTTGGTGGTACGATTATAGTCTGAGAAATAATCACTATTATTTTATATGAATTGATTTCACATCTGTATTAACACACAAATAAATCACACACACGTTCTATAAGTAACTGATTAAAGCCATGATTACATTCTATAAAGGTTTTGAACCTCTGAAATATCTATTGTTCCTTTTCAGAGATTTTGTTTAGAAAAATTCACTCTACTACTGATTTGCAACATTGATGTTTTACCTCCACCAATAACACAAGCCTGGAGGAGTTCTGCTATGTGGTGGAGCTGCTAATGCTAACGGTTAGCTTCTACTAGCTGAGACGTTCTCTGCTGTTTCCTGGACTAAACCAACAACAGCTTCCCCGTCGTGAGTCCAGATGGGTGAGTCCATTAATGTTAGTGACAGTGTGACAGATCTGTCAGGATTTTCTATCCTTGAGTTTCCTCGTCTGTTTTCTATCAGAAGCTAATGCAGGAGACAGGTGTAGGAGACTATTTTCTATCAGATGCTAATGCAGGAGACAGGTGTAGGAGACTATTTTCTATCAGAAGCTAATGCAGGAGACAGGTGTAGGAGACTATTTTCTATCAGAAGCTAATGCAGGAGACAGGTGTAGGAGACCATTTTCTGGCAGATGCCAATGCAGGAGACAGGTGTAGGAGACTATTTTCTATCAGAAGCTAATGCAGGAGACAGGTGTAGGAGACCATTTTCTGTCAGAAGCTAATGCAGGAGATAGGTGTAGGTAGTATGTTTACTGCATTAGGTCATCTCCCTCATCACACCAGACAAGAAGTAAAGCTAATTTAAGAACACATTACACATAAATTAACCTTGTCCCCCAGACTCAGCGGCTCTGCATCACGGAGAGTGTGTTCTGATAATTATTGGTAAAGATAACAGCGGTCTATAAGAACCAGCCGCTCTGCTTTCTCCTCAGTTCAGTCCGAACATTCGACAGAACGAGGTTGGAGAGCAAAGCTTTAAGACTGGCCATCTACACCCTTTCTAACCAGAAGGATTTTGACACACTGTCAAAACCTTAAGCTTTTGCACCTGCAAAGCTGAGGACAACAAGATATTTTTCCTGCAGAACAAAGCTGATTTTGTGACACTCCTTCAGAGTTGTTTTGAGACGCTTGGTTCCATCCAGTCCACCTGTGTTACCTGGAAACGATCCTGGACCGACCTGGTCATACTAAGAGTTGGTCTACGGACTTCTGTACTCTGGGTCTCCCCCCCCCCCCCCCCCCCCCCCCCCCGATATTTCAGATCCGAAAGGGTGCCTCCACTTAGGTACGTAGAACACAGTGAGATAGCGTCTGCGTGCAGTTTGTTAAGAACAGCTTACAGCTTAGATGCAAACCAAATTCTTTTATTATCCAGAACTCACCTCTCTCTGAGATGCGGAGATTTTGACTCCGAAATACTATATTCACACCTAGTTTCAGATGCCCATCTACTAGTTCCATCCATTCACAGTATAATAGTTTTAAACCATTTGTCAAGTCTTAATTCTTTGTAAAATAAATTCTTATTTAATTGCAAACATGCCTGGTTCTTTGATTATAAACAAAGGCAGAGCTAGTTCCGTGTTGGTCAGAGGGGCCGACGGCGCCAAATGGCAGCCTCGCCTCCGTCAGACCTCCCCAGGGTGGCTGTGGCTACAAGTAGCTTACCATCACTAGCAGTATGTGAATGTGAGTGTGTGAAAGCATCTTTGGGGGTCTTGAAAAGTGCTATATAAGTTCAATGCATTATTATTATTAAAACCACAACGTAAAAGTTAGTCTGCAAATACAAAACAATGTGTTTTTAATTGTTGAGAGATTAAAGTCGCCCCCCCCCCCCCCAATTCCTCAAGTTGGTATGGTCGGTCCACACATGCTGTTTCCAACGGGTGGGGTTGCCGGCTCTGCCCCGCTCACAGCTTCACAGCAGCCCACAGGCTCACAGGAGGCAGGAATCAAAAAGCCGGCGGTTTTCAGCAGTAAGTCATTTATCACACGCTTGTTCTACAAACTTAAATATGTGTGTCAAATGTGGTCATAAATGTGAAACATAGACACCGATTATCTTTAGATTTTGATCACCGGTTGGAGATCCCTTTATGACAGACCACCAAAAAAGTTGTCAATTCATGTTCTCTGGTCATTCCAGGATTATTCCACTATTATAATTCCATTCACTAAGGTGACCAAAAGTTCCTTTTTCCGGACACGTACGCTTTCACGGTCTGCCCCTGGAATCTGCAGAGCATTTATAGATCGATGAAAATGTCTGCGTTTCATCCTATTTAGCAGATGAATATGGTAGAATCAAAATTAACTGGTCTGACGTATGGAAAACCACAGCATTTAACCGCTCTTATCACGTCTTCCCCAGGCTCTGCAGTTGTTTACAATATGTCAAAGTGCAGTTGCACCGTGCAGCTTAGGGATGAACTGGTTGCAGCACATGTGTGGTGGAGGCACATTGCTCAAAGCTCTCAGTGTAAAACATAGAGCCAAAGATCCCGTTGGCCACACAGACCCAAAAACACAATGAAAACTGAGAAAAGTGAGAGATCGATTAAACTGAAAGATAAACTATAGAGTGTGTATATGTTTAGTGTATTTGTAAAGTAAAAGTTTTTAATTTTTATTATTAAAATGAAACAAATATTTCAAGAATAAATTTTTGGATTTTGTGTATCTTTTCGTTCCGTAGGACTTAAATAAAGTTATTAAATATTACAGAGTTATTCTCTAGTAGCCTACAAACATTTCTGATTTATTAAAGACATTTCAGTCATTTTGATACTTGACTTGTGAAAGCTGATTTGAAGTTTGTTATTTTTTCTAGACATATTTAGAAGGAAAATTTCAAATATATTAAAATCAACATGGAACTATTTGGATTTTAGTAGTTTTCATGCTATGTGACTTAATAACATTTTAATTTGACATTTTATGTTCTCTCTCTTTGTTGTGAAAAGTTAGATATGTTTTAGTACTTAAAACTAATGCTTTGCATCCGTCCACACGTGTAGCTGCTGGTCAGCTAATAGCCGTGTCATTTCAGGACATGTTGCTTCAACTATTAACGATCTACTTTTAAATCTTTATTCTGAATTGCTTATTCCGTTTTATGCCACAGTCTTGTTATTGAAATGAAAATAAAAAGAAAGGATGCTTATGGAGATGTACAAAATTGGCAAGATATTATTGTTGATCAATATCCTCCAGCTCCGTTCTAATGACAATATCCCATCTGTGTGTGTGTTGCTGTCCAACTGTCAGCAGACCAGGTCAGTTGAAATGGCAGAGACATTTTTAATGTCCCCCCCAAAATTGAAATGGGATTTCCGCCCTTGGGACCACACCAGCTTCTTCCACAATAAATAATAATAATAATAATAATAATAATAAATAACATATTTAATTTCCTTGCTGAACTATTTCTGTTGAGAGTTTTAATGTTTAAAATCTGTTAGATTGTTACTGACAGCAGCTACATTTAAGTTTCACTTCCTGTTCTGACTGAATGCTGCTGCAGCATGGAGGTGTAGTTCTCAGTCATCCTGGACATGATCGTCCTGAGAGTTTTAGCTGAAAACAGCTGGACGTTTCTGGATATGTTGGAGACATTTAGCCTCTCAGCCCAGAGGCTTCTTCCAGACTTTGGTTGTGGTCAGAAACAAACACACTGGTTGTGCTGCCAGTCTCTTTCTTTTTTCCCTAAAACATGTTTTTGTCTAAATGAAGGTGATGTTGTTGTTCATAGAATTAAAATTCATGTTTAAGTTAAGATTATTTCATCAAGTAGGACCTCATGAGCGGTGATCTGCGAGAAATCCTAGGAGCCAGTCTGTCTGGTGAACCCATCATCCTGGCTGCCACTTCTCCGGACACCGAGAGCGACTGTCACACAAGGGTGTTGTAGACTTGCACAGTGGTGTCTTAATAATCACCATCTTCATCATCACCAAACGACTGAATCTTGCGTTTGTAGAGGAAACTGGTGTTTCACATATCTGTAGATGCAACCAAGTCCTTCTGGACTCATTTGTCAATCTGTCATATGGAGACATCAAATAACCAGTTTTCCGATCCTTCTTGTGTTTATCTCAGATCTGCTGTGGACAGCTCCAGAGCTTCTAAGGAGTCCGGTACGAACGGGTTCATTTTCTGGAGACGTCTTCAGTTTTTCAGTCATCATGCAGGAAGTGATCTCACGAACACTGCCGTATGCCATGATGGACATGCCAGCTCATGGTAAATTAGAAACTCAACCCTAAAGACGAGTCTGTGTTACTACCACCCATGTGTCTGAGCGAATGTCCGTCTGTGTGTCAGAAATCGTGGAACGCCTGAAGAAGCCGCCTCCTCTCTGCAGGCCTGTGGTTTCAGTGGATGAAGCTCCTGCGGAGTGTCTCAACCTGATGAGTGAATGTTGGCGTGAAGATCCCAGCAAAAGGCCAAGCTTTCATGACATTTTCAAACAGGTGAGATGACTTGATGCATCTTTGGTGACCTTAATGCTTCATTCTCTGATGCTTTTGGAGCATCATCCTGGCCCATATTAATTATTACTGTCAGTCACTGACATCATCAAACTTTATTTTGGACACAATCAGGGCCATAATATCAAAAAGGTTTGAGACTGTAGTATGGAGTAGGAGTACAGAGTTGAGAAGAGTAGAGTAACAAGCAGCAGTGAGTTCCAGCTCAGTCATCTAAAATGGTCTGTCTGATTCCAGAGGCTGGACGTGAAGTGAGCCGAGCTTCATCGTCGTAGAGGCCGTCAGGCGGCACGTGCTTTAGATGGCAGGGCGTAGTAGGAATACGTAAACATCTGGCTGTCATTGATCCATCTAGGTACCCTCAACAGCAGCCACAGCCCATCATTGCATGCCACCTTCTGTAGTTCTGCCACAGGTGGGCTGTCTGAACGGGCGTACGACTGCTCTAAATGCCAGTTTCACAAGAACGGGGCACAGAGCTAATTGGCTGGCGCGTATTGCAGAAACACCGTCTGTGAATGTCATCTGACAGGTCAGCAGTGATGTAGTGCTCCAGGTGGTTTACCTCATCACATCGCTGGACAACACAGATAAAACTAGTCCAGAATAGTGACCACGTTCATAGCAGTTGTTGCCAGGCAGCACTGCATGGACAGATTGGGCATCTGTCCAGATTTACCAAATGCAACCACCTCTGAGCCAGCCTTGATCAGAAGGCTGTCAAAACCCCGAGGACACTGGGACTGGACGTAAACTCCTGATCGTGTTTTCAGTTTCGGGGCATCAGCAGAGGCAGGAGGGCCAACATCATCGACTCCATGCTGCGGATGCTGGAGCAGTACAGCTCTAACCTGGAGGATCTGATCAGAGAGCGTACGGATGAGCTGGAGGTGGAGAGGAACAAGACAGAAAAGCTAGTCGGACAGCTTCTGCCAAAGTGAGACACTGTTCATTTCAGTGGATGAAGATAAAAACCATTTGAGAATCTGAGTTATTCTGGATGCAAACGTTCTTAGTGGTGTCGTGAATCGTGTTTCAGGTCTGTGGCCCAGGCTCTGAAGAAAGGGAAGCCGGTCCAGCCTGAACATTACTCAGACTGCACTCTTTACTTCAGTGACATTGTGGGATTCACAACCATTTCAGCTCTTAGTGAGCCCATTGAGGTACCAAACCTTCAGACTTCTGTGTGCTGTCTACATGTGATGATCTAACTGAACATGTGATTGTAGGTGGTTGACCTGCTCAATGACCTCTACACCATGTTTGATGCCATCATTGCCACTCATGATGTGTACAAGGTGGAGACTATAGGAGACGCATACATGGTGGCTTCAGGTGTTCCCAACAGAAACGGAAATCGACACGCAGCAGAAGTGTCTAACATGTCTTTGGACATCCTGCATTCAATCGGAGCCTTTAAGATCAAACACATGCCGGAGATCAAAGTGAAGATACGCATCGGCCTACACTCAGGTATGCACGTGCACACTTACTTCTGAATGAGACTGTTGGGCTAAAGCAGTCCCGTCTAACCTGTCTCCACAGGTCCGGTGGTTGCAGGTGTGGTCGGGCTCACCATGCCCAGGTATTGTCTGTTTGGAGACACCGTGACCACCGCCTCTCTCATGGAGTCTAGTGGGCTGCGTACGTAAGACTAAAACCAGTCAGTGATGTGAGCGTGCTCTGAATTAGACTTTCTCATGACTGATTGTAAAACACAATCAGGACAACTGACTTCCTGTTGTTCTGCAGCCTACAGGATCCACATCAGTCTGAGTACCGTCAAGGTTCTGACCAGCCTCAAGGTGGGATACCACATAGACACCAGGAAGGCTCGGGTAAGGTCACGCTAAATAAAACAACTGGTTTTAAGGGGCAACATCATCTCAATTCAATTCAAGTTTATTTATAAAGCGCCAAATCACGACCAGTTGTCTCAAGGACCTTCATACAGTAAACAATACAGGTCAGTTCATTAAGTTAATCAGTTAAATGTTTCATATTAAAAGGAACCCAGCAGGTTGCATCGAGTCACTGACTTGTGTCAGAGTCTTTACAGCAATCTTCATACTAAGCAAGCATGCAGCGACGGTGGAGAGGAAAACTCCCTTTTAACAGGCAGCCAATGTAGGGAAGCTAAGACAGGAGAGATATGATCTCTCTTTAATTTTCATCAGAACTCTAGCTGCAGCATTTTGGACAAGCTGAAGACTTTTAACTACATTCTGTGGACATCCTGAGAGTAATAGATTACAGTAATCCAGTCTTGATGTAATGCACAAACTCGTTTTTCAGCATCACTCCTGGAAAGGATGCTTCTAATGCCACTCGTAAAAAAGAACACTATGTTACAAGCAAAACATGAGATCCTAGAGGATTTCTTGGCAAGTAGTTACCTGAACTCCTGGCAGGAAATCATTAAAAGGATTAGAGGTACAGAAACATCAAAACTCTGGAGGTGCCCTGCCTATGATTTGGAATTTATACCAAATAGGACTGATGGTAGATTTAAGACATGGATCTCAAAAGGATTAACCACATACTACTCATTTGTAAGTGGGAGGACTTTTCAGAGTTTTGAGGCTTTACAAAACACGTATGGGTTGGGAAGAAGTGACTTTTTCAGGTATCTTCAGGTTATATTTCAACCACAACTTAAATAAGGAGTTGAAACAAGGAGAGACCGGATTCATTGGAATTTTCTTATCGATAACCAAGACTAACTTAGGCAACAAAATTATCTCAAAATTGTACAAGGCCATACAGGTATCTAAACAGGACAATACAGAATGCATAAAGAAAAGATGGGAAAAAGAAATCAAATTAAAGATCACACAGGAGGATTGGGAAGGTATTTGCCAAATACAGTGGAACTCTACAGGGTCGTATAACTGGAGAGAATTCTGCTGGAAAAACATTACAAGATACTTTATTACACCTATCCATAAACGACACCTAGGCACTGGAGACACCTGCTGGAGACTTTGTGAAACTACAGGAGCAAACCATTTTCATGTCTTCTGGGACTGTCCGGTGATAAGGCCCTACTGGTCAGAGATCAACAAACACATCAACAATGTATTCAATGTAACAATCCCACTTAATTGTGAAACGATGTATTTGGGCAACATGTCGGGTGTAACATACAACATGAAAGACAAGAAACTGTTATTAATGCTACTGGCAGCAAGTAAGAAATCGGTCACAAGGAAATGGTTACAAGCAGATCCTCCCACGGTGGGAGAGTGGATTGAAATAGTCCATGAGATATATGTTATGGAAAAGATATCTTCATCCCTCACAGTGGAAAAAGGAAAATTTTACAAAATCTGGACCAAGTGGACTGAGTACGTCAAGCCTACTAGATCTGACTTCATGTGAAGTAGAACTTTGAAGGTGGGAACTGTTCCCTAACCCACTCTTACTTGTTTAATTTGATATATGTATATGTGAGATTGTAAGATGCGCCCCCTGGTTTGGTTTGGATTTGTTAATATTTTGAACTGCTGGGTAACAGGACTTAATAAGAAAATGGGAGCGGCAGATGAACACAACCATCCAAATGTAAGGAATACAACACCTTGTGTGAATGTAGATTACTCAGGATGATTGTAAAATGGAAATGGGAGGTGAGGTGATCATGCCCCTTCAAAAAAAAAAAAACATTATGAAGTAGGAGTACAGAGTTGAGAAGAGTCATGTCTAGAGAATTCCGTCATAATAAACTCAAAAGTTATCAAAACTTGGTCGGACAGGACTGGATTGTGTGGACATATCGTTATTTCCTCACACTCTATGCCATAGGTCAGCACAAGGTATAATGTATGATGACAGGAGTAGGTGGAGGAGTGCTCCCCAGGGCAGCTGTGGCTACATCATAGCTCATCACTACCTGTGTGTGAATGGATGAATGAAACTCTGTCGTGTAAAGCCCTTTGGAGTCCTCTGACTCCTGAAGGCGCAATACAAATGCGGGTTATTTATCATTACTTTGCATATTTTAATTGATTACATTTTACCACAGTTTTACTCTACATCTATATTATTTTAATATTTATTACATTAAAATTAATTATTTATTTACTTACATTTACTACTATATTAGTTCCTGCTATTTTTATATTTCATCTTATATTAACCTTTCTTCCTCAGTGGGGGCCCTCAGCCTTGGGCGAGGTGGTCAACTGTTGCTGCCTGGGTGGAGTTGGGGCCTATGCCCTCCTTCCCCACTGCAACCGGTGTTAGTGCCTCGGCTGCTGCCAGGGCAGATGGCTTCTGTGATGGCGTTTTCTTGCCTTACAATATTTGGATCATCTGAACTCAGCCCAGTATAACTTTGACTGTTGTTCTTACATGGATGTGTGTATGGGAGGTGGGGGTTTGGGGTGGTGTGGTGTGGGAGGGATAGGAATGAGGGTTATGTAGATTAGTTTTTATCTGTAAAGCACTTTGTGTCACGGCGTGTGGGTGAGGTGAGCGGAGGCAAGGATCCAAATGTGGGTGAAGAAGGCAGGCAGGCAGACAGACAGGAACGGTTTAGTAAGGTTTTAATATAAAACACGCTGGACATAGAAACAATAAACTGACAAATCATACAGAACTGAGAGGGTTTAAATACATGAAGGCTGGGAGCTTGGGTGATTGGAAAACGAGAGGCAGGTGGGAGCAATTAACAGGGACACATGACTTAACAGATCCAAAGGGTGGATCCTAGACACCCACAGGAACACAGAGCAGGGCATGAGGAGGGGGACCAGGAAGGAGGGCCGAGAGGAACCGAGGGACCGGTGGAGAAGAGGCAGGGACCAGTAGAGTCCGGGGGCCGGCGCCTGGGGCACATGAGGAGACGGCGACTGAGTCTGGGGGGCCAGCGTCTGGGGCAGAGGAGGAGGTGGCCACTGAGTCTGGGGGGGCCGGTGTCTGGGGCAGAGGAGGAGCCGGCGACTGAGTCTGGGGGGTCTGCGTTTGGGGCAGAGAAGGAGACGGCGACTGAGTCTGGGGGGACCGGCGTCTGGGGCAGAGGAGGAGACGGTGAATGAGTCTGGGGGGCCAGCATCTGGGGCAGAGGAGGAGGAGGAGATGGCGACGGGCTCTGGGAGTCTCACGCCTGGCGAGGGCAGGACCGGCGGTGACCGGAGGCAGAGCCGCTGCAGGGGTAGTCTTGGCAGGGAGAGACGCCAGACGTGGCCTCGTCAACTTCTGGACAGGAGGTGACGTCGACTTCTGGACTGGAGGAGACGTTGACTTCTGGACTGGAGGCGTCGACTTCTGGACTGGAGGAGACGTTGACTTCTGGACTGGAGGCGTCGACTTCTGGACTGGAGGAGTCGACTTCTGGACAGGAGGCGTCGACTTCTTGACTGGAGGCATCGACTTTTAGACTGGACTCGTCGACTTCTGGAGTGCAGGCGGAGCCGCTGCAGGAGGGGATGCTGACTTCTGGAGTGGAGGCGGAGCCGCTGCAGGAGGGGTCGCCGACTTCTGGACTGGAGGCGGAGCCGCTGCAGGAGGGGCCGCCGACTTCTGGAGTGGAGGCGGAGCCACTGCAGACGGGACCGCTTCCTTGGCTGGTGCCGCCGGACTGGGCGCTGACTGGACTGGTGGCGCGGGACCTGGCGCTGACTGGACTGGTGGCACGGGACCTGGTGGAGCCGGTAACTGGAAAAGCAGGGAGGATAGATTGCCCAGCTGGAACTCCTGGAGACTGAAGATCTGACGGAGTCGGACCAGCTCAGCTTGGAGACCGGTGAGCTCTGTTAGATGGGCTGCGGTCTCGGTCCTTTGGCCTGGAGACGAGGAAGCTTCTGACTGGACCGGAGGTGGGGCCGCTGGCTGGACAGAAACCTTCTCCTGGAGATATGGAGAGGATAGGGTGTCCAGCTGGAACTCCTGGTGTCGCGTGCACGTCCCATTTACCGGTTCCGTTAGAACTTATGAGACAATGCATCTATCAGGGTTCTGTGGGGATGTCGGTGAGTTTTATCGTACTAGACCCTGGTATGGACCTCCTAATTAGAATCGTATCTTTTATTTTAAAGGTGAAATGACTTGCACGAATAGTATCCCCAGAGTAGTCCACTTCTTTTAAACTCGTTATCTTTTGGTTAAGATACTGGAGTGAAGTCTGTAGGCAGGTCAATCCTCTCAGCAATTGTTTGGATTATCTGGATTAATTGTGCCTCTAACAGCTTATGTGGGAGGTTGGTAACTATGAAATGATTTTTGTTAGTTGATCAGGCTAACATAAATTTATCAATTCATTTAATTAATCCAACCCTCCAGCTGATAGAGACTTTTTCAACCTGCAATCAGAGCCAAAAATAACCACTGATATTTTGGTTTTATCGCCCTTAAGACAACTCGTTACTCGCAGGTGGGGGGGAGTCAAACTCCCCTTATCTTAAGGTTTCTTTATATTATTTTATTATAAACTGTAAAGTAAGTCCTGATAATTCAAGAACCCATAATTAATGTGCTTACCTCTGTGCAATTAATGGTCAGGGCCCCCACTCGTGAAGCTTTAGAGAAAACCTGAAATAATCAGGATTATGTTTCTTTTCTAAAAAAGTTTATTACAAAATAGAAAAATACAAAAATGAGTAAATATAAAAAACAACCGATATCCCCCAAGGAGGGATTAGTTCAAAATGATTAAATAAGAGAGTCAGTTTACACCAGCTCCTGTCTTCTGAGAATCTCCCCAAACTCTTGCCCAGCTTCGATCTGGACTGCTGTTTTTTTATCATTCCTGAGACTGCTCTAAACAATGTAAGAGTCACAAGTCATTCTCTCCTGACAGTTTAGGTCAAGAGGTCATTTACCATATACACTTTTTTAGCTCTACACAAAACATTTTGGTGTCATTATCACTTCATGCAGTATTCACATGAGGGCACAAAAGTTACATGTTGCATTTCTTATGAGAGCACAGGTCATAAATCTTCATGTTGGTAGCAAATTGTAGGTCTTCCTTCAGCATTCCTGAGGACTTCTTTTCCCGCCAGAGGTGGATCCAGGGGTGGGGCCATGGGTGGATCCAGAGAAGCCTGCCTGCCTCTTGACCCTTGGCCTAGTTCTGTCCCCGCCAGCAAGTCCTGAACTCTTGTCCTCTTGACCCTTCTGTGACCCTTGTCTCTGACCACTGTTTCTAAGTCTTGACCGGCTGGGACTTGCAACACTGGTGGCTGATGAGTTGACGGAGCCGGCCAAGCTCCGCTTGGAGGCCGACGAGCTCTGTCTGATGGGCTGTAGGCTTGGTCCCTCCACCTGCAGATGAAGGAGGTGCTGACTGGACCGGAGACTCTGACTGGGGGTGGGTCTAAGCTGGTGTGCAGAGCCGGGGTAGCGGTGAGCCCGTGGTTCCGTCATGGGACAGGGGTGACGGTGGGGCCCGGCATCCTTCCAAACGCCGTGGGCCAACTCCGGGGGAGCACACAGCCAGTCTGGTGCCCACATAGCAGGAGCAGTCTAGCTGCGTCTCCCAGTCCAACCCCCCATCTGGCTCCGGGAGGGTGGAGAGGATCGCTGAGGCCGGTGTTCGGCGGCGGCGTCTGCGGCGAGGCGATGCCGGAGGAGGAGAAGCCGGCCGGTGGCTCGGGGTGAGCCATTGAAGCAGGTACTCCCAGGGGAGAACCTCCCCGCTGGATCTTTTAGGAGGTCGGTTCATTTTGTCACAGCGTGCGGGCGAGGTGAGCGGAGGCAAGGATCCAAATGCGGGTGAAGAAGGAAGGCAGGCAGACAGACGGGAACGGTTTAGTAAGGTTTTAATACAAAACACGCTGGACATAGAAACAATGAACTGACAAAACATACTGAACTGAGAGGGTTTAAATACATGAGGGCTGAGAGCTTGGGTAATTGGAAAACGAGAGGCAGGTGGAAGCAATTAACCACACATGACTGAACAGAATGGGGAGACAGGACAGGGTGTGACACTTTGAGTTGCTTGTTCATTTTTTTATGGAATGGGGCTTAATAAATAAAGTTTGATTGATTGATATACATCTATATGCGGACGACACCATTTTATATTCATGCGGTTCTTCCTTGAACACAGCTTTGTCCTCCTAGCAGCACAACTTTAATTATCTTCAACATGTCTTCTCCAATCTTCATCTTCATTTAAACTAAGTTCATGATCTTCAACCATAACTTTTCACAACCAACCTGCCACCCTAGTATTGTTTCCCTGGATGGTACAGCACTACAGCTCGTCAGTTCCTAAAAGTGTGTTGGTATCTGCTTGACAGCACACTTTCATCTGACATTCACATGAATTCATTACTTTCTAAAGTCAAGTCAAGACATGGGTTTCTGTAGCAACAGGTCATCCTTTACTCATTCTGCAAAGCAAACCTTGGTCAACATGACGATCCTTCCTATCTTAGAACGTCATATCTTCTCTCATTACTCATCACTTCCAACAACCAGCACCATTTACATTCCAGTAACTTAATCTCTATGGCTATTCCCAAAGCTCGCACCGCCTTTGGCTGCACCTCATTCCAGTAATCTGCTTCCAACGACTGGAATGAGCTGCAGAAACCACTGAAGCTCACTACCTACATTCCATTATCTACCTTCAATAATTCATGGTGATCAATAGTTTCTAATCAGTGTTCCTGCTTCTGAGTATTAAAAACTGTTTTAGTCTGTTCTGACTGCTTGTACATATTATATATGAGAACAATCCTTTGTCTTTGTGTCTAACTGTTTTATCTCACATGTCTTTCTTTGGTGTAAAGCTAACTATGTGCTGCTGCCTCTTGGCCAGATAATTGTTATAAATGAGAATGAGTTCTCAATCAACTCATCTGGATAAATACATTAAAAAAACAAAGAACCCCTATGGATGTTGAGAAACACAGAAGCAGATAATAAACACTGAGACCTCAGAACCCATGACTGGAGCATGATGTTATTATATGAAGATAAAAGTGTTTAATGTAAACCAGTTTTATACACAGCTAAAATGGTTGTCAGTTCATGTTGATAATAATTTATCATTCGTGTAAAGTTAATTTGCTTTTCTCTTATAGGTGAAAGGCACTGAGGACACTTACTGGCTGATGGGTCGAGAAGGTTTCAATAAACCACTTCCTATTCCCCCTGATGTCACTGGAGGGTAAGAATACCATCATAGTTAACCAGTGTTTCAAAGAATTAACATACTCTGAACAAGATGTTATTATTATTATTATAAATATAACTGACAGGCTGACTGAGACATAGCTCTTGGTGCTGCTCTTGAAGAAGAAAGTAATGGTACAAGTACCACAAGAGAAGCAGAATACAACATATCAAAATATAAGAGAGAGAACAAAAAAAAAAGAAAACAAAGGAACAGTAGTAATAATAATAAAAGTAATATTGACAAATATTGCCAGTTGAGGTGGCCCAAGCACCGGGAGCCTCCCTGGTGAGATTGTCCAGTCACGTTCAACCAGAAGACTCTGGTTTAATGGTATTAGACATTTTTGTTTTAGTATTTTACTATCTCTTTAATCAGTTTTTGTTAGTTATTTCCATATTAGCTATTATTATTAATATTAATATTATTTATGTATTTATTTTTATTCTTTCATTTTACTCATTTTAATCATACCAGTGTTTCCTCTGTGGGGCCCTCTGCCTCGGGGGTGGTGGTCAACTGTGGCGGTCTGGGCACTCCTAGGGGTATGCTCAGGCAGTGGTGGGGGTTTCCGGCCTCCCTCCCTGGACGCCCTGGGTTAGTGACTAGGCTGCTGCCATCGATCACCTACTGCCAAGGCAGATGGCTCACCTGATGGCGTGTTATTCATTACCCAGATCATCTGAACCCAGCCTAGTGTTTACTTACGCTGTTTTTTAGGTTGTGTGTGTGTGTGTGTGTGTGTGTGTCTGTGTGTGTGTGCGTGTGTGTGTGTGTGTGTGTGTGTGTGCGTGTGTGTGTGTGCGTGTGTGTGTGTGCGTGTGTGTGTGTGTGTGTGTGTGTGTGTGTGTGTGTGTGTGTGTGTGTGTGCGTGTGCATGTGCGTGTGTGCGTGTGCGTGTGCCTGGCAAATGGGTTGTGGGATAGGGGGTGTAACTGTCATAATTGTTTCTATATTTGTTGGAAAGGGATGGCAATATGGGTCATATGGGGTCATTTTAATCTGTTAAGCACTTTGAGTTGCTTTTTCTTTTGTATAAAAGTGCTATACAAATAAAGTTTGATTGATTGATTGATTGATTGATTGATTGATTGATTGATTGATTGAGAAGGAAGACCCAGAACACGCTGGAGGGACTATGTATCTTGGCTGGCCAGGGAACGCCTTAGAAATCCCCTGGAAGGTCTGGCCCATGTAGCTAGGGAGAGCGAATTCTGGGCCTCTCTGCTTAGACTGCTGCACCTGCGGCCAGACTCTGGATAAGTGGAGGAAATTATTACTGACAAATAAAAACAAAACAATAGAATAAGTCGCAGACATTTAAAAAGAACAAAACTGCTGTATGTCAAGTATTGTAGAAGGTAAAGAGAAGGGGAGCCTCGGTACGCGCTGACCTGACCAATTCCCTTCTGCTGAAGTGAGCTAGCTGACTGAAGAAGTTGAAAGAATCCTCTTGACTACTAGGACCTTTCTGGCCTTCCTGGTATGCCATTTTCATTGGAGACAAATGCCAATCTTCAGCCTGTGACATCAGGACCAGTCGAGTTTTTGATGGTGGCCAGAATTGCTAAACATGGATGCAACGCCAAGCCAGGTGTTGTCTCCCTCCTTGCAGTTGCACGCAAAATAAAATTTGATAGCAGTTGCGGCTGTTGCAGCACTACTAATCGGCGCCCTTGTTAACCTACACACTCGGTCACATCAGCTGCAAAGTGCCACGAAGGCTCACGCTGTGCAGCCATCGTTTCAGCATGAGCTCAATTTTTTTTGTGAGCCGCGCCAATTCGGGCAGGAAGTCAAACCACAATAGAAGAGACAGGCCGGTAAATTTTACAAAATAAAATAAAATAAAAAACCACCGCGACTGATAAATATGATCATTTTCGTGTAGCTAAACAGACTAGAGAGATGAAAATGAACAAACACACACACACACACACACACACACACCTGAAGAGAAACACAGCATTTCCATCATTTTAAATGCAGTTTTAACAGCAAAAAATATTGAATAAATGTGAATACAAACAAATACACAGCAGCAGGATCAGCGCAGCTTCTTATATAAAACAGTGGCGCAAACAGGATTTACACAAACACACACACAACAAGGGCACAGGGGTAGGCGTGAGCGGAAGCGCTCGTTGAAAATTCTCACCTGATGTGAACAGAAGAGGAGCGGACAACACTCGTGTTTCGTGAGCGATCCAGTTTGCAGCGTTTGACAGCTGGTGTGTTCCAGGCATCACTCTCCTCCACTCTACCACCTTTAACCAACATGTGAAGTGGCACGTCAGAGACAATAAGACAATTGATCTTCTGTGTGCTGATGTAAAAAATGCTTATATCTCTACCTCCTCCCTCTGCTCCGGATTTCTGATTATTCATCTGAACACCGAAAACACATCCAGGGTGGTTAGAGAACCCCACAGAAGAAATCAGTGAAATTGTGGTCTGTAGAAACTACGGAGAGCCTAACGGACTGTTTCCAAACCACAGACTGGGAGATGCTCTACAGATGTCATGGTGATGACTTTGAAGAAGAAGAAGAAGAAGAAAATATCTTTTCTATAACGCCTTTCAAGATAAAAATCAAAAGGCGCTTCACAAAAACAAAAAATGCAAAAATATCAAAAAGAATTTAGAAATTGGTTAAAAATATATTTAAAATTAGCAAAAATTACACAATCGTGATTAAAAAATGTAAAGAAAGAGAGTGAATAGATAAGAGGGAAATCAGTGGATTCTGAGGAAGGTGGAATAGGTGGGGAGAGCAGAATAAAGAGAGAGTGGTGAAGAAGGTCATACAAAAGCCAGCTTGAACAAGTGAGTCTTCAGCTGCTTTTTAAAGCTGACTTTCAGGAGACCCATCAGCGCAGCAGGATCAGGACGTCCAGACCCACAAACTGGAGCTCCAGGCAGCAGGCAGCATCAGCATCAGGCAGCGAAGCATAGAGGTCCCCCAGGTAGCAAAGACCAATGGCGAAGCTCAGGAGAGGAGAGGATTAGACACAAGCACGTGAGGGTAGACACACGAAGATCGAGTCTAATGCAAATCAAAGAAACAAAAATAAACCTGGCACTGTGAGTACCTGCATGTACTATGTGTAGGAATTATGTGAGTTGATCCCCAGCTTTAAAGTCCTTGGGGAGAAATGCATTCAAAACAGAGTCTAGCTCTGTAAAAAGACCAAGTCAGGCAGGATTAACGGTTAACGTCTAACAACTTCTAACAAGTCCAAAATGGGCAAAGACTACGACTTAGCAGTAGCTTCAACTAATACAAACTAGTACACCGGCGCAGGAGGATCGCAGACTAGTTCTGGACCTCCTCGAATGAAAGCTGGCATTAGGGCTGCAACAAACGATTATTTGGATAATCGATTAATCGGATGGGGTCTCGACACGATTAATCGATTAATCGGATTACATAGGGACATTTTTAAAAACTGCTAGGGAAACGTTATTTTTCTCCTTCCCTCACTTTATTAAACACAACATTATTAGAAAACAGTTCAATAGCAGAAAAACAACATGCCATCACCTAAATTGTCTTATAAGGTGTATAGACAGAGACCCTAAGCTACACCTATCTGTGACCTAAAATGCTTGGTCCAAGTTAAACAGCTTAAAGAGCAAGTCAACCCCTACCAGAGTCCAACTCCACTCCCGCTTCATGTTTGAAAAATGCAACACATGCTGTTGCCTGGCAGACCGAGAGGGCGGAGCCGCTAACAAATACACACACACTCAGGGTCACAACAGCATTGTGACATCATAATGTACCAGTTTACATCATAGCATACTTCTTAGCCAATAGCGGTGGCAGATTTAAATTAAAATACAGTGCAGAGTTTTTACCTGACAACGGCACAACACTGCCAGTTTTAGGCAGAATATTTAAATTTTAACTAAGATGCACTGAAGTGCCAAATTATTGACGACACGTGTCTGCAGCATGATTAGACACTCGTTTATTTAGTCTATCAGCAAAAAAAAAGTATTTGGGGGTGACTTGCTCTTTAAGGGCAATTCTCATCTGTTTTGTTTGAGCTCATCTGTAGATATTTATTATAATTGGGGATGTCAAACAACTAATTTTTAAATGTAATTAAACATAGGCTGTGAATTAATCAAAATTAATCACTATTTCCAAAAATGACTGAAAAATACCAAATAAAACAAAAGTAAATGAATGCCATCCTCCTTGTGATGATGCCCTGGGCAACTGCCATAAAGTCACATCAAGAAATGCTGCTGATCATTCCAATGATCCCAAATAGACTCACATTAGGCCACATGAAAGCAACTGAACCCAAAAATATATTAACCAGTATATAACTGCACTCTCACAACACGCCTGCAGCAACAGTTAGGACTCCTCCCTCCCTTTTAAAAGCGTTTTCGCTTCTGAGGACATTGTGGTTGTAAAGCCACAAGTTAGTAGTCTGGCCCCGGTGTGATCAACCAGTTTCTGCGGGAATGTGACGGCGGAACCGGTTCGCAGCGGCGCGAGTCGTCGACCCCCCCCCCCCCCCCGCATATCTAATAGCGTCGCGCTTACAATTTTAAAGACTTTTTTTTTACGAGCTTAGGGCATGTCTAGCCTGTGTAATAATCCGGAGCTTGGGTGAATCACTTTTGAAAAGTTTTTAACTTACCCGGACACCGAGCTCTCTCCTTCCTCGCTGATGATTCTGACATGCTTGCGTTTAAGACGCTGCATCATCACCGTAGTATCCCCATGCCATGCTAAGTCTGACCTACAAACGTTGCATGTCTTCGCCTGATTTAACTGAAAATGCTCCCAAACTTTAGAAGTTTTTACTTTTTGGGGGTCTCGCTGCTTCTGCCATGTTCCTCTTACAAACACCTGCTGGCTCTCCACCGGTCTGCGCGCAACGGCGGGCGGGAGGGGAGGGGGCTTTTGGAAGAGTTGCGCAACACAACGAATCGATGACGCAATTCGTTGCCAACGCTTTTAGTAATCGATTTTCATCGAATTTATCGATTCGTTGTTGCAGCCCTAGCTGGCATCTCCTTTTGTAGTCTTCCCAGGTCTGCGTGATGACTGATTCAGTTCAGCTGCTCTCTCCAATGTGCTGAAATGGAGCAGGGAGAGTAAGCTGCTCCGAAACTGTCCCTGGTGCTGAATCTTCAGTAGGGATGAGGCCAGAGCGCAGATGAAACATGACGATGAGGACCGACGGGACGAGGGTCGTCACAACTTGATGAAACAGAATGCTACCGTAGTCATTCTTCCCCTCTGCAGTAAGGGTGTAGAACTCCTCAGTTTAACTGGTCCTAGCATTATCCTGGTACACAATAACTTATATGCAGTATTCAGCATGTGTTCAATTCTCGTGCAATAGAGGTGGGAATTGATACGTTTTTATCAATATCAATGGCATTGTCCATTCTTGACTGATCCAATTCCCTTATCGATTCCAGAGTATTTAAACAGATGGCAACAAACTAATGGCACACAGCCTCCTGCATTATAGCTGTCAGTTTCTTCATAATAAATAATCAGTTGTACCTGTATCAGTTGGAAATATCTTTCCTAATGTTCTCCTTCATGCTCCCTGTGGAGGCAGAGTCATCTTCTTGTGTGGTGCACAGTTGCTGTAGCTTTTGTAGAGTGGGAAACATCTCACCACTGGTTAGACATTTGTCCCTGGACTCTGCTAGTGTGGAGGAAGTGTAAATCTCAGCTGAAGACTCACTTGTACAAACTGGCTTTTGGACAATGACTCTTTTATTGTGTTTTTACTGACTGTTCTTATCTGTATTGTGATGTTGTTTTATGATAGTTTTGTGTAGCACTTTGGTCGGCTCACATGTCGTTTTGAAATGCGTTATAGAAATAAAGGTGGTATGGTATGGTATGGGGTATATATGAGGTAAATGACGCTAACATGATAGGTAGTGTTAGTTAATTAGTTACCTGCAGTATTACCAGGAGAGGATGTGCAGTCGTCACCGCTGCTGCTGCTGCGTGTCATAAAGCTGCTAATTCACTAGTCCAGAGCGGGTCAAAACACGTCAATAACTTTAAGTTATCGCGTATTTTGTGCTTTAAGGCTTTTGAATATTCGCAATGCTTCCTCTACTTTGCAATTATTGCAAGTTACCTTGTTGCCATGCTGTCTTGTCAAATATAACCAAAATTTTGAGCGTTTGTGCCGCTTAGACGCCATGTTTCCTGCTTCCATAAGCTACGCAACGTGCACAGTGACGTAATTTGTGCTGACTGGAATTGATTCACACCCTGATGGGGATGAGCTACGATGTAGCCACAGCTGTCCTGGGGCGCACTGACAGAAGTATGGTGTTCTTGGGTGCAACTCAGCATTCTTTCTCCTTCAAACAGCACACACAGTTTTGTTTTGGTTTCATCTCACCATATGACATTCTCGCAATTCTCTCCTGGATCATCCAAAAACTGGAGATTATTGGTGGTCTTCCACTTTCTAATAATTGCTCCCACAGTTTATTTCTTCACACCAAGCTGCTTACCTATAGAAGACTCAGGCTTCCCAGCCTGGTGCAGGTTTACTATCTTGTTTCTGGTGTCCTTTGGCAGCTCTTTGGTCTTGACCATAGTGGAGTTTGGAGTGTGACTGTTTGAGGTTGTGGACCTTTGTACTAATAACCAGTTCCTAATATTAGTGTCTATCAGCTATCACCAGCTGGCTAGAAGATAACTTCCTTCAATTAAACTCTGAAAATATGGGTTAGTGTTAGTGAGGGTTGAAAAAAGCAAACTTCTGTGCAGGCAGTAGAGTGTTGCAACACAATTCATGCTAGGACAACAGAGTGCACCGCTATTCTGTAGTGTCCTGCCACCATAGCACTCGTTCGTGTATCCGGTCCACTATAGTGTATTTACTAATGTGTTTATATATGTCAGAGACTTTATAACACGGACAGGTTTGTCCTCCACCTCTTGATGTGGTCACCACTTCGAAACCCACGTTTCCCGTCGTTTCCATCCATGCTTGCTTTGTATTTTGAATTCCTTCGGTCACGGGTGAATAAACGTTCTTTTTTTTGGGGGGGACTTTTTCTGCGTTCTTCAATCTGTTCTGGGTCTGCCGCTAACTATCTTTTTACTTTTTAACAGGGCAACTGCAGTGCTGCTGACAAATTTACAGGAAATGGTGTCCTGACCAATCACAAGCTTGCGGTCTCTGTCACTTTCAACTGATGTTTAAAATTTTGGGCATGTCTCCATCCCCCTGTCTTTTATCGGAGAGCCCTTGCGTCGACGCATAATGGCGTTGCGTGTCTCCGCACCGATGCAGATGTGTAAATCAGGCTTCAGACTTGATGAATTTGGGTGTTTTTGATTAATCAACGTCTCTACAAGGCCACGGAAAAACGCTGGTCCTAAACTGTTTTTATTATTTGACAAATATCTCCAAACTGCAAAGGTTGGTGTCAAAACAATAGTTTATTTTACTTATTTATTCTTCATTGAACCAGGAAGGTTGCATTGAGATTAAACCTTTCATGCGTAATGGTCACTACAGTGGACAGCTAGTCAAAGTTGTTGCCTTTACTTTTGCTATTAAGCACGGCTGTTAGACTCTAGTAAGTCAAGCCAACATATTTCATGTTCAGAAGGCACGCTGTCCGCTGAGGTGGACATGTAATAAATTATTTGTGAAAGCCTTATGCTCCAATCCGAGCCCTCAGGTCCACCCACCAGAACCTTCTAGAAGTTCCAAAGACCAGATATAAAAGTGGAGGTGATCGCTCCTTCCAGACTTTGGAATGATCTTCCTTTATCCTTAAGTAGCGTTGACAGTCTCAACACTTTTATAAAACAGCTGAAGACCCTTTTATTTAAATCTGTTGTTTCCTTCATCTGAAAGACTGTTTCATTATATTTCATTTGTTTAATTATATTTGAGCTTTTATTGATTTTTACAGTTTTCTTTGTTTGATTAGTGCCATATAAATGAAGACACACACACACACACACACACACACACACACACACACACACACACACACACACACACACACACACACACACACACACACACACACACACACACACACACACACAAATGCCAGAAGTCTTTACCTTCTCATGTTCTTTTCTTAATGTCCTGTATTTGTTTTGTGTGTTTTTAACTGAAAAAATGCTCCATACATTATTTTGTTATGTGAAATCTGGTTAATTTAGCAATTTTAGTTCAAAGAAAATGGAAGTATTTTGTGATTCTTCAAGAAAATGACTCATAATGTGACGAGTTTATCTTTAAGGGTAAAAAAGCCAATTACAGGTCATTTAACTCGTTCTGTCCCTGTCCTGCACGACTCTCACACTCCTGCTCTCTTCCTCAGAGCGGCGAACCATGGGATCAGTCTGGACGAAATTCCTGTTGAGAGACGACAAAAGTTTTTAGATCGACAAAAGACGATGAAGAAATGATACCACACACACATGTTTGTATTTCTATCTTAGTGAGGACCATGGATTGACTTCCATTAATTTTTGTGGCTGTATTATGCTTTACCCTAACCATAACCATAACCAGTGCTGATCTACTGCTAACCCCAATCTTAACTAAAACTTAATTCACTCCATAGCTCTAAAACCAACTGATAAGCTTCTAAAAAGTCATGATCAGAAAAATGTCCTCACTAAGAAAAATGTCCTCACTTAAAAAAATGTCCTCACTAAGAAACATGTCCTCACTTTGTGGGGAAAATAGTGGAAAGGGTCCTCAGTATGTAGTAAGTACAAGAAAACACTCACACGAAGTTTATGTACATGGATGAAATCATACTTGTAGTTGTAGTATAATGTGTTTGTACTAGTTTTTTGTGATTTTATGCTCTACATAGGATATGTCATGTTAGTGCCACCTACTGGTGGCACTGAGTGCTGCACTATGAGGTGTGGAAATTAAAATGTGAATAAGATCAACAAACATGATGGACTGCAGATACCCCTAAATGCTTGGTCCAAACACACACATAGTCAGCTTTTGTGTTTATTTAAGTATTATTAGTCTGATTTAACTGTAAGTTTGATGTTTATTAATTATCTGTAAAAATGTTGATTTTGAGCAGCTAAATAAATGATTCTTTTTGATTTCTAGTCATTTTTCAACTGATCATTTGAACACTTAAAATGGGCTGAGAAGATAAAGCTTTTCCCACATAGAGACTGATTTTCACCTGTTGCCATGTTTCTTTTCATTTTGCATTATTGTTTTTTTTTATTTTACTTTTTCATGAAACAAACTATAGTGTAACATTTGTAAGTGATTACTTAGTAAATTATCAATAGAATATAAAGTTATTCAATTAAATGTAATACTCCATAAAGAAATGGATTATCAATATTATCGAACCTTTAATATTGGATTGATGATGAAACTAGGTACTTTGGTTAATCCAGGGAAACAACACTTTATAATAATTTGACACAGAGACAAACTCATAGTTTATAAAATCTATTTATTACTATATTAATGATGATGATTATAAATGGTGACTGTGATATTAAATGAGACAATGAATGAACTCTGAAGAAACATGGCCTGGTGTGAGTTTTCTACGTGACTCAGAAACCAGGGGCACCTCCAGAAATTTTTGATGGGGTGGCGAGACAGGGCCAAATAAATTTTTGGGGTGGCTCACCAAATTGGTCCTTGTGGTAACTCAGGGAGAGTTTAGCCTGTGGCGATATATTGCATTGCTTCTTTATTCATTTTTATTAAAAAATCATACCGTATGTATCTAAAATATTTAACTTAAATTTTACAAACAAAGATTTCAGAAAAATAGACTTCAGTTACTTAAAATGCTATTTAAATTTTTATTTTAAAATGTATTTTTTTAAGTTTAATTCACCTGTTACTGTGTTCACAAAAAACTATGGAGATGAAAGCTTTTTAAAATGGTGAGCAGCAGAAACATACAGTATGTATTATTTAAAATTCTGATTATTTCTTTACTCATGAATTGTATTATTTTTATTTATTTTTACAATTATGTCTTAAATAAACAAGATCAATTAATGGTTTGACAGAAAATTAATAGATTTATTAACACTGGCTTTTCCTAGGGTGGTCAGCAATTTTCTTGGGGTGGCCATGGCCACCCCTGGACACCCCTTGTGGGCAGCATTGCAAGAAAGGTGTGATGTCTGGGTTTCTAAAATGAATGTGGCTGTTGGATGTAATTTAACAAGTTATCAGATTAATAACAACTACTCTGACACCGTTGTTTAGTCTACACTCCCTGGATCATGGAAGCTCCGGAGATCTGGTCTGCAGGTGAAGCCGTCTCTCAGAGCGAGTGAGTGTACTTCTGATGTATCTGAAGGTCGTAGACACCCTCTGCAGACGCACGACTGGTCAGAAAATACTTCCCAGGTGGCTTCTGGTGGACGGTTTCATGTCTGATGGGTGGGTGGTGGGTTGAGTAAACGGATTGATTTAAAAAAGGATGGTTCATATGCTGCTAAAATTATTCTACTGAATAATCTGGTTTAATCTCCATAGGATGGTCATTTAGCATGAGCTGTGAGCTATTGATGAACTCGGAATTCTGGTTGAAGTGGGGAACGTAGGAAGTTATTCACTTTTAATGAAATGGTTGTTTTTACATCTTTGACCAACCAGATGTCATAAACCTGTCAAGGTGTTCACCACGACCCTCAAACACTCAGAAGAGCCTGGTTCCACTTAATGTGGAGTAAATCTGTTAAAATACTGATACTAATATGAATGTAACTGATAATTAATCATTATTAAATCATCAGGTAGACTCATTTAGTGTATTTAAGATCTGAAATAAGTCATGAAATAATAAACATGTTGATTCATAATGACATCACTTCAGATAGAACGTCCACTGTAGAAAACACAGATTATGACCGTAAATCTGTAGACTGAAATAAATCATTTTATGAGACCAAATAAGAAGGACTTTATCAAAAGAATAAAGTCTCGTCTCCTGGACCTTGGAGCTGCAGCTTCTAGTGAATAGTGGCGGAAAAGAAGTCAGGCGATGGAATTGTTTTGACCGTCTTCCCAAACAACAAGGTTAGAAGCTAACGCTAACCCAAACAGCAAGTTTAGAAGCTAACCCTTACCCTAACCAGACAGGTTAGACGCTAACCCTAACCAGACAGGTTAGAGGCTAACCCTAACCAGACAGGTTAGAGGCTAACCCTAACCAGACAGGTTAGAAGCTTACGTTATTTTTAACACCATTTTAACAGCTATAAGGATTTCAAAACAGGAGGAGGATGAAGTGGGACACGCTGACAGGTGAGGCTGCAGGCACCACCTGTCCCTCCATTCGCCACCAGCAGGTAAGGAGGGGATGTGCTTTGCCCAAGGGCACAACAACTGTTAGACAGGCGCTGACACAGTAGCGTGGGCACAGTTGGGGTTTGGTGGGGCTGGATGGCGTGGGTTCGGTCTCTAACGGGCAGTGTAGTGCTCACATATAAATCCGAAGGACTTCTCAGAAATGCGGAAGTCCCCGAGCCTGTGGGCGGAGTTTAATACGCGTGGGAAAGTCTGCGGCGTCCTCCATTATAAGATAAACAAAGGCAGACATGAGCTGTGTTGCTTTTGGAGACTCTGAACCACACACACACACACACACACACACACACACACACACACACACACACACACACACACACACACACACACACACACACACACACACACACACACACACACACACACACACACAGCTCACTCTCCTCTCCCGTTGCCACTGATCAGCAGCTCCAGGACAGCAGCTCTGTGCTGCAGACAGAAGTTTACTCAACAGCATCCAGCGTGAAAACAGCGCATGTGGTAAATAAATCTTGGAAGTCAACAGCAACCTCCTGAAATCTTGTTTAAAATTTTATATCATGATTTAGACCAGGGGTCACTAACCTTTGTAATGCTGAGAGCTTCTTCATGGGTACTGAGCCATTTAATGGGCTACCAGGTTGATTAAATCCTGACCTTTGAACTGGAATAGATCAGAGTTAAACAATAAATAAATAATATATATGCATAATAAACATATTTTAATGTTTTTAAAGAGATTTGTTGTTTTGAAATCTATAATAATGCATTTGTGATTTTAAAATGGCAGCAGACGTTCAGACTTGTGCCATGTGGACAAATGGCCTGAGGGCCCACCGCTGATTTAGATTAGCATGAAAAAATGATTGTGAGGATTTTTCCACGACTCAGATCTACTTCACACACGTGTGTCACGTGACTTAAGTTTAAGGGTGCCGCTTGGTCTGCTGTGATCCACCTGCTGAAACACACCTGAGAGGCAGCAGGTGGCCGATGCTTTAAATCCTAATAAGAGGATCAGGCTGAGCATATGGATTGGTACAGTCTGAGGAAACACCTGCGTCAACTCAGAACCACAAAGCACCACCGACCTATGGACCAGAATACAGTAAGTACATGCACCCCTGATCCAGATCAGAACCCCTGATCCACCCCCTTCAAGGCTGGCTGCAGATTGAGGGGTCAGGACTTCTGGACACTGGTTTGGGTGTCTATGGTCCAGTCTGGGCCGGTTGTGCAAAAGTTGTGTGTGTGTGTGTGTGTGTGTGTGTGTGTGTGTGTGTGTGTGTGTGTGTGTGTGTGTGTGTGTGTGTGTGTGTGTGTGTGTGTGTGTAGGCCTGATGGATCCAGACGACCAGTCTCCTCTGAGGCGCTTTGTTGTGGCAAAGCAGTCCATCACCTCCATCTTCGATCAGCTGCTGGACTTGGTAAAGGATGGCTCCGCCTTTGTGGATGGTCAGAACCAGTAGGACCCAGAACCAGAACCGAGCTGAGTCTGGGTTGATGTTAACCCACTTGTTTGTGTGTTTGTTTGATTCAGAGGTGTGGCGCTGTGACGATCTGGGTCCGGTCGCCCTGGAGGAGCACAGTCTGGAGCTGCAGAGCTGCTCCACCAGGATCTCCAACATCAGGGAGGTTCTGCTCAGGAGACACATGAAAGTGGCCTTCTTCGGCAGGTGAGAGGAGACCAGACTAAACCGGTTCTGTTCATCTGTTCAATCATGACCGCACTTTAGCTAATGCCTTGAGTTAGGAGACTTTTCCTTCCTAAGAGGTCAAAGGTCATAACCATTCATCAGGATACCAGAAACAAACCTGGATCAAAAACCAGTCCATCAGAAGTTCTGGAGACCTCATCTGTTCCCATCTTTAGGATGTGATGTTTGCTTTTTCTGACCAGGACCAGTAACGGGAAGAGCACCGTGATCAACGCCATGCTTCACGACCGGGTTTTGCCCAGCGGGATCGGACACACCACCAACTGCTTCCTGAGCGTGGCGGGGACGGATGAGGATGAAGCCTTCCTGACCACTACAGAATCCAGAGAAAGGCGGAGCCTCGCTGTGGGCTGGCAGCATTTACCTGTGCAGGTGAGTCTGCTGCTGCACTCTAACTCTGCCTCCTTTCTCTCCAGACGGTCAACCAGCTGGCTCATGCACTTCACATGGACCCCACACTGGACTCTGGAAGTTTGGTCCAGGTGTTCTGGCCCAAAAGTCACTGTGCCCTGCTGAGGAACGACCTGGTTCTGATGGACAGGTAACATCCCATCATGCAACTGTCTGCAGCAGTTTCTGCTTTAGAATGACTGATCCTGTTTGGTTTTGCTCCCTCCCTGGTAACCCCGTCACCACCACCCCAAGCAGCCCGGGCACTGATGTCACTCTGGAGCTGGACGTTTGGATTGGTCGGTTCTGTTTGGACGCAGACGTCTTTGTTCTAGTGGGGAACGCAGAATCAACGCTGATGAACACAGTAATGAATCAGTTCTGTTCCGTCTCTTGATCTTTATCAGGTTCTTTATCGGGTTCTCCAATAGTGGAGATAAAGGGCATCCTTGACGGGTCAACCTTTCTAGTGAAATATAATCAGATACATGATTTAGACTTATTGATGCCCGAATAACACAAGTATTCTAGCTTGGTGGGGTTTAGTCTTCACCAGATATCTATTAAATTCAAATCTATTATATATTGCTGTAAAAGTTTTCTGGATTTAGTTTTATAGACATCTGATTGCGTATACCGATCTAGTAGAGGATTTAGTGTACAATTGAAGTCTCCCCCAATAATATATGTGCCTCGTAGCGAAGACAAGGTGAAGAACAGATCCTCAAAAAATTTTGGGTCGTCTTCATTTGGGCCATATACGCTAACTAGATTCAATACGAGAGAAAGGATATTACCCTGTATAATCACATATCGCCCTTTAGGGTCTTGAATAGTATTAGTAACTTGGAGGGGTGTTGTCCTGTGAATAGGTATTAGTACCCCCCAGCATAGTTGCGTGTATAACCTGGCGGGACCACCTGCGCCATATTTTCTGAATCTCTGAGATCGTCATATGAATTTCTTGAAGAAAAACAATTTTGCAGTGTAAGTCTTTAAGTCTGTTCATTACCTGTTTTAATTTAGTCAGCTTATTAAGTACCCTGACATTCCAGCTTGTTAATCTTAATTCAGGCGTCCCTGATTTCTCCATAAAATTTCAAAGGTGACCATGCTAGGTGTGGCAAAAAATAAAACCCTAAAATAAAATTAACAGAACAGAACATGCAAACAAACATCCCTGAACTTTTGAACACCATTTCCCCTCCCCTTATTCAACTAAGTGTGATGGGGGCAAATACCAATCCACTCTAAGGTGGAGTGGCTGAACTATGAGAGCCCTCCTCCACCAACTCTCACTCCCCCAACCTTGCATCACAAAAATAAAAGCTATGTATCATATCCCAGTCTTAATAAGATCAATGTTACTGAAGGCAATCGAGTAGTAAATGAAAAACATAAAAGCATAACTTCAGTTGTCCATCAACGATGCCGGTTATAACGAGTATTCATATGAATAAAACAATGTCAACATATACCTGACATATTACTCATAACGAGCCTCCTGGGTTATTCGCATCTTTGCGACATAAGGCACAGTCATTCCGAAGCGGCTCTGGTCTGGAGGAAGTCTTCAGCTTCTTTTGGTGTAGAAAACAAAACAACTTCCTGTTGAAGAGGATCCGCATCTTACAGGGGTGTACCTGGAATCCATGGAAGGACTCCTCTTCAATAAACTTCTTGACAATATTGAACTGATACTGTGCTTTCATAGTTTCCACTGAGAGATCTTGTGCGAAGAACATCTTGCTGCCCTTGTGGGCGATGGTACATTGTTTAGAAGTGCGGAACACAAACTCACGGTCTTGAAACTTCAGGAATCTTATGATGACTGCTCTGTTCTGGCCGGGTTTTGGTTTGGTTATAGTACGGTGTGCTCCCGCCAATGTGAAAGTCTTATCCGCACCCAGGCCTAGCCAGTGCGGCATCATGTTTTCAATATATCTGTGTAGGGGCCCGCCATCTTCGGCGCCTTCGGGGACTCCTACGAGTCGCAAATTCTTTCTACGCCCGCGGTTCTCTAACTCCTCTGCCTTTGATTCCAAGAAGGCCATTCATTTTGTGGCGTCAGCCAGTTCCATCGTCGCTTTTTCCAAGCTGTCCTCCGTAGTCGATATGCGGCCTTCAGCCTCTGTCAGCCGCTGCGCATTTGATGTGATGTTATGCTGGACATCCGTCAAACCACGTTCCATGCCAGAGATAGAGTTGCCCAGCTCACTTATGTGGGTTTCGATTACATCTAGCTTACTTGCGAAGCTGTCAATATTACTCAGCTTACTTCCAAAGTCCGAGCGGAGAGACCGTATCTCTTTTAGCACGGAAGCTAAGTTTACCATGCTATTTGTAGTAGCTTCCTCCGGTAGCTCAGTTGATGTAGAGCTGCTTTTCATACTTTGATAGCCGCTCACACTGGTAGAAAGGTCACAGTCTTTAAGCATGGTTTGTTTGGCCATCTCGCAAACCCAACTGAATGACTAGGATAATTTAAAGAAAATAGCAAAGCTGAATGGAGCAATAATAGTAAGCTGCCATCTCAGTTCATGGCTCCACAGCGCTATGTCAGGTTCTGTAGCACGTTCTTTAACAGGTTCTGTAGCATGTTCTTTATTGGGTTCGGTAGCATGTTCTTTATCAGGTTCTTCAATGGGCTCTATAGCATGTTCTTTATCGGGTTCTGTAGCATGTTCTTTATCAGGTTCTTCAATGAGTTCTGTAGCATGTTCTTTATAAGGTTCTGTAGCATGTTCTTTATAGGGTTCTTTAATGGGTTCTTTATCTGGTTCTTTATCGGGTTCTTTAATGGGTTCTTTATCTGGTTTTTAACGGGTTCTGTAGCAGGTTCTTAATCAGGTTCTTTA
This sequence comes from Nothobranchius furzeri, assembly GCF_043380555.1. Lineage (NCBI taxonomy): Eukaryota > Metazoa > Chordata > Actinopteri > Cyprinodontiformes > Nothobranchiidae > Nothobranchius > Nothobranchius furzeri. The sequence goes on from NC_091751.1 coordinate 34,154,543, forward strand.
GCATGTTCTTTATCAGGTTCTTTAACAGGTTCCGTAGCATGTTCTTTATTGGGTTCTTTAACATGTTCTTTATCAGGTTCTTTAACAGTTTCTGTAGCATGTTCTTTTTTGGGTTCTGAAGCATGTTCCTTATCGGGTTCTTTAATGGGTCCTTTATCTGGTTCTTTAGCGAGTTCTGTAGCAGGTTCTTTAGCATTTCTTTATCTGGTTCTGTAGCATGCTCTTTAGCATGGTCTTTTGCGGGTTCTGTAGCATGTTCTTTATCAGATTCTTTAATGGGCATTGTAGCATGTTCTTTATCAGGTTCTGTAGCAGGTTCTTTATCAGGTTCTTTAAAATGTTCTGTAGCATGTTCTTTATCAGGTTCTGTAGCAGGTTCTTTATCAGGTTCTTTAACATGTTCTGTAGCATGTTCTTTTCTGAGTTCTGAAGCATATTCCTTATCGTGTTCTTTAAAGGGTTCTTTATATGGTTCTTTATCTGGTTCTTTATCAGATTCTGTAGCTAGTTCTTTATCAGGTTATTTAACAGGTTCCGTAGCATGTTCTTTATTGGGTTCTGTAACATGTTCTTTATCAGGTTCTTTAACAGGTTCTGTAGCATGTTATTTTATGGGTTCTGAAGCATGTTCCTTATCGGGTTCTTTAATGGGTCCTTTATCTGGTTCTTTAGCGAGTTCTGTAGCAGGTTCTTTAGCATTTCTTTATCTGGTTCTGTAGCATGCTCTTTAGCATGGTCTTTTGCGGGTTCTGTAGCATGTTCTTTATCAGGTTCTTTAATGGGCTTTGTAGCATGTTCTTTATCAGGTTCTTTAACATGTTCTGTAGCTTGTTCTTTTTTGAGTTCTGAAGCATGTTCCTTATCGTTTTCTTCAATGGGTTCTTTATATGGTTCTTTATCGGGTTCTTTATCAGGTTATGTAGCGAGTTCTTTATCAGGTTCTCTATCAGGTTCTGTATCATGTTCTTTATTAGGTTGTTTAACTGGTTCTGTAGCATGTTCTTTACTGGGTTTTGTAGCATGTTCTTTATCAGGTTCTTTAATGGGTTTTTTATCGGGTTGTTTAATGGGTTCTTTATCTGGTTCTTTGTGGGGTTCTGTAGCAGGTTCTTAATCTGGTTCTTTATTAGGTTCTGTGGCATGTTCTTTATCAGGTTCTTTATCAGGTTCTGTAGCATGCTTTTTATCGGGATCTTTAATGGGTTCTTTATCTGGTTCTTTAGCAGGATCTGTAGCAGGTTCTTAATCAGGTTCTTTAATGGGCCCTATAGCATGTTCTTTAACAGGTTCTTTAACAGGTTCTGTAGCAGGTTTTTATCGGGTTCTGTAGCCTGTTCTTTATCGGGTTCTTTTCAGGCTCTGTAGCATGTTTTTTGCAGGTACCTTAATAAATTATATAGAGGGTTCTGTAGCAGGTTATTTTTCAGGTTCAGTAGCATGTTCTATATCGGGTTCTTTTTCTGGTTCTGTAGCATGTTCTTTATCAGGTTCTTTAGCAGGTTCTTTAACAGGCTTTGTAGCAGGTTCTTTATCAGGTTCTTTAGCATGTTCTTTAATGAGCTTTGTATCATGTTGTTTATCGGGTTCTGTAGCATGTTCTTTATTGGGTTCTTTAATAGGTCCTTCACCAGGTTATTTATCGGGTTCTGTGTCAGGTTCTGTAGCATGTTCTTTATCAGGTTATTTAACAGGTTCTGTAGCATGTTCTTTATTGGGTTCTTTAATGGGTTCTTTATCTGGTTCTTTTTGGGGTTCTGTAGGATGTTCTTTATCAGGTTCTGTATTATGTTCTTTAATGGGTTCTTTATCTGGTTCTTTAATGGGTTCTTTATTAATTTATCAAAGAAACTCTATTAATCCCAGAGGGAAATTAGAGTTTCAGTACACACAATTCAGAGATCAGACATACATGGGCAAGACACGTGACAAGAATTGGTGACTGTGGTCATTCGCAAGCCTGAGTCGCACTACCTTAATAGAGGTAATAGGGCTCACATGAAGATTGGTTCAGGTGGAGGGAAAAAAGGCACTTTAGAGTTTTCCTCCCACCAGGAGGGCAGCTTTGCTCTGCAAAAAATCACCTCAAAGATACATGCAACAGACTTCAGACAACACAGTATAAGTGTCCACTAGGTGGGGTGGTGGGTTGGGACTATCCCTACTTCAGTTCCTGCAGCCACGATAGAAGCAGCGCATGTCACCTCAGTGTGGATAGGGGGAGGAGCATTGAGGGTTGGAGGGCTGCAGTGACTCTGGAATATTTCAGTGGCCTTCCCGCAGTCCCGCCCAGGCTGGGAAAGGATACAGAGTTGAGTTTCCTTAGCAACAGCACATTCCACATATCTTCTGAGGGGGGAGATTTCGTTGGAGCCTTGCTGGCTCAAGGGCACCAGATTCCGATTAGAAATTGTTTTGAGGCCAGACAGAGATAATTTTCTCTCTGTCTTACAGTTTGTTGGTCCTCAACCTCTCAAAACCCCAATAATGGACATTAATCTATCCCAATCCGTGCTGATTTGTCCACTCTCTCCTTGATGGCATCCATCTTTTGTGCCAAAGAATGAATCTCCGCCAAAGTCCCAAGCTTATGATTCATCTCGACAATTATTTGAGTCTGTGAATTCACAGCGCGGTGCAAACCATCTCTGAGCTCCAGGATCAGGCTAATATTCCTCGACAGCTCGTTAATTTTCCGGTAAGCCAGGCAGCCTCCAAGGCCATTGAGCAGGAAACCTGACACCAACACCACGAATATCCACACATCTTCAGAGTCCTACACAGACAGCTGAGATAGACAGATCATGTTCCACTGTTTCCAGGAGTCCATGATGTGTCCAACTGGCTCTGTCCCGGTGGGGCATCCGGGACCCCTTCTCCCATTCTCATCGTTGAAAAAATTGTATCAATCGTGTTGAGAGACCAACTGACGAGATCCATTTAAGTGAATTTCAGTTTCCAGTTTCCAGAAAAATGCAGAAGCAGCCGTGCACCCAGCACACACAGACAGACAAAGGCCTTGAGGATAAGATATGGAGGAGAGGAGGAAAAAAAGCATCTGCACCCTCCAAGAGCCAGAAGAATAATATTTGGTTCTTTTTTGGGTTCTGAAGCATGTTCCTTATCGAGTTCTTTAATGGGTTCATTATCTGGTTCTTTGTGGCGTTCTTAAATGGGTTCTTTAATGGGTTATTTATCAGTTTCTGTAGCAGGTTCTTAATCAGGTTCTTTATCAGGTTCTGTAGCATGTTCTTTATCAGGTTCTTTAAAAGGCTCTGTAGCATGTTTTTATTGGGTTCTGTAGCATGTTATTTATCAGGATCTTTAATGGGTTTTTTATCGGGTTATTTAATGGGTTCTTTTTCTGGTTCTTTATCGAGATCTGTAGCATGTTCTTTAACTGGTTCTTTATCTGGTTCTGTAGCATGTTCTTTATCAGGTTCTTCAATGGGCTCTGTAGCATGTTCTTTATCGAGTTCTGTAGCATGTTCTTTATCAGGTTCTTCAATGGGCTCTGTAGCATGTTCTTTATCGGGTCCTGTAGCATGTTCTTTATCGGGTTCAGTAGCATGTTTTTTTATCAGGTTCTTTAATGGGTTCTGTTGCATGTTTTTTAAATTGGGTTGTCTAACATGTTCTTTGCGGTTTCCTGAATAAGTTGCATAGCGAGTTCTGTAGCAGGTTTTTAATCAGCTTCTGTAGCATGTTCTTTATCAGGTTCTTTATCTGGTTCTGTAGCATGTTCTTTAGCATGGTCTTTTGCGGGTTCTGTAGCATGTTCTTTATCAAGTTATTTAACAGGTTCTGTAGCATGTTCTTTATTGGGTTCTGTAACATGTTCTTTATCAGGTTATTTAATGGGTTCTTTATCTGGTTCTTTATCGGGATCTGTAACATGTTCTTTATCAGGTTCTTTATCTGGTTCTGTAGCATGTTCTTTATCAGGTTCTTAAATGGGCTCTGTAGCATGTTCTTTATCGGGTTCTGTAGCATGTTCTTTATAGGGTCCAGCATGTTTTTTTATCAGGTTCTTCAATGGGCTCTGTAGCATGTTTTTTTTATCGGGTTGTCTAACATGTTCTTTTGCGGGTTCCTGTATAAGTTACATAGCGAGTTCTGTAGCAGGTTCTTTATCTGGTTCTGTAGCATGTTCTTTAGCATGGTCTTTTGCAGGTTATGTAGCATGTTCTTTATCAGGTTTTTAAATGGGCTTTATAGCATGTTCTTTAATGGGCTTTGTAGCATGTTCTTTATCAAGTTCTTTATCAAGTTCTTTAACATGTTCTGTAGCATGTTTATTGGGTTCTGTAGCATGTTCTTTATAGGGTTCTTTAATGGGTCCTTTATCTGGTTCTTTATCAGGTTCTTTATCTGTTTTTTATCGGGATCTGTAGCAGGTTCTTTATCAGATTCTTTATCAGGTTCTGTAGCATGTTCTTTATCAGGTTATGTATCAGGTTCTGTAGCATGTTCTTTATCAAGTTATTTAACAGGTTCTGTAACATGTTCTTTATCAAGTTCTTTAACAGGTTCTGTAGCATGTTCTTTTTTGAGTTCTGAAGCATGTTCCTTATCGGGTTCTTTAATAGGTTCTTTATCTGGTTCTTTATCAGGTTCTTAAATGGGTTCTTTATTTAGTTCTTTATCAGGTTCTGTGGCAATTTCTTAATAAGGTTCTTTAACAGGTTCTGTAGCACGTTCTTTTTTGGGTTTGAAGCATATTCCTTATCGGGTTCTTGTCACGTGCGTGCCGGGCAGCGAGGAGGATCCAAGCGCAGGGAGCAAGAAGGCGAACAGGTGAGTCCGTTTAACACAGATTTATTGAAGACACATGCTGGACACTGAAACAATGACTCCACAAAGGACACAAAACAGACGGGGTTTAAATACAGAAGGACCGGGAGCTAAGGTGATTGGGAAACAAGAGGCAGGTGGGAGCAATTAACGGAGACACAGACAAAACCTAAGAGTAGACAGGACAGGACGTGACAGTTCTTTAATGGGTTCTTTATCTGGTTTTTTAGTGAGTTCTGTAGCAGGTTCTTTATCAGGTTCTGTAGCATGTTTTTTATTGGGTTCTTTTTTTGGTTCTGTAGCACATTCTTTAGCATGGTCTTTTGCGGGTTCTGTAGCATGTTCTTTATCAGGTTCTTTAATGGGCTTTGTAGCATGTTCTTTATCAGCCTCTGTAGCAGGTTCTTTCTCAGGTTCTTAACATGTTCTGTAGCATTTAATTGTTTGAGTTCTGAAGCGTGTTCCTTATCGTGTTCTTTAATGGGTTCTTCATCTGGTTCTTTATCGGGTCCTTTAATGGGTTCTCTATCTGGTTCTTCATCGGGTTCTCTATCAGGTTCTGTAGCATGTTCTTTATCAGGTTCTTTCACTGGTTATGTAGCATGTTCTTTATCAGGTTATTTAATGGGTTCTTTATCTGGTTCTTTATCGGGATCTGTAACATGTTCTTTATCAGGTTCTTTATCTGGTTCTGTAGCATGTTCTTTATCAGGTTCTTAAATGGGCTCTGTAGCATGTTCTTTATCGGGTTCTGTAGCATGTTCTTTATAGGGTCCAGCATGTTTTTTTATCAGGTTCTTCAATGGGCTCTGTAGCATGTTTTTTTTATCGGGTTGTCTAACATGTTCTTTTGCGGGTTCCTGTATAAGTTACATAGCGAGTTCTGTAGCAGGTTCTTTATCTGGTTCTGTAGCATGTTCTTTAGCATGGTCTTTTGCAGGTTATGTAGCATGTTCTTTATCAGGTTTTTAAATGGGCTTTATAGCATGTTCTTTAATGGGCTTTGTAGCATGTTCTTTATCAAGTTCTTTATCAAGTTCTTTAACATGTTCTGTAGCATGTTTATTGGGTTCTGTAGCATGTTCTTTATAGGGTTCTTTAATGGGTCCTTTATCTGGTTCTTTATCAGGTTCTTTATCTGTTTTTTTATCGGGATCTGTAGCAGGTTCTTTATCAGATTCTTTATCAGGTTCTGTAGCATGTTCTTTATCAGGTTATGTATCAGGTTCTGTAGCATGTTCTTTATCAAGTTATTTAACAGGTTCTGTAACATGTTCTTTATCAAGTTCTTTAACAGGTTCTGTAGCATGTTCTTTTTTGAGTTCTGAAGCATGTTCCTTATCGGGTTCTTTAATAGGTTCTTTATCTGGTTCTTTATCAGGTTCTTAAATGGGTTCTTTATTTAGTTCTTTATCAGGTTCTGTGGCAATTTCTTAATAAGGTTCTTTAACAGGTTCTGTAGCACGTTCTTTTTTGGGTTTGAAGCATATTCCTTATCGGGTTCTTGTCACGTGCGTGCCGGGCAGCGAGGAGGATCCAAGCGCAGGGAGCAAGAAGGCGAACAGGTGAGTCCGTTTAACACAGATTTATTGAAGACACATGCTGGACACTGAAACAATGACTCCACAAAGGACACAAAACAGACGGGGTTTAAATACAGAAGGACCGGGAGCTAAGGTGATTGGGAAACAAGAGGCAGGTGGGAGCAATTAACGGAGACACAGACAAAACCTAAGAGTAGACAGGACAGGACGTGACAGTTCTTTAATGGGTTCTTTATCTGGTTTTTTAGTGAGTTCTGTAGCAGGTTCTTTATCAGGTTCTGTAGCATGTTTTTTATTGGGTTCTTTTTTTGGTTCTGTAGCACATTCTTTAGCATGGTCTTTTGCGGGTTCTGTAGCATGTTCTTTATCAGGTTCTTTAATGGGCTTTGTAGCATGTTCTTTATCAGCCTCTGTAGCAGGTTCTTTCTCAGGTTCTTAACATGTTCTGTAGCATTTAATTGTTTGAGTTCTGAAGCGTGTTCCTTATCGTGTTCTTTAATGGGTTCTTCATCTGGTTCTTTATCGGGTCCTTTAATGGGTTCTCTATCTGGTTCTTCATCGGGTTCTCTATCAGGTTCTGTAGCATGTTCTTTATCAGGTTCTTTCACTGGTTATGTAGCATGTTCTTTATTGGATTCTGTAGCATGTTCTTTATCAGGTTCTTTATTGGGTTCTTTATCAGGTTATTTAATGGGTTCTTTATCTGGTTCTTTATCGGGTTCTGTGGCAGGTTCTTAATCGGGTTCTTTATCAAGTTCTGTGGCATGTTCTTTATCAGGTTCTTTAGCATGTTCTTTATCAGGTTCTGTAGCATGCTTTTTATCTGGATCTTTAATGGCTTCTTTACCTGGCTCTTTATCGGGATCTGTAGCAGGTTCTTTATCGGGTTCTTTAGCAGGTTCTTTAACGGGCTTTTTAGCAGGTTCCTTATCAGGTTCTCTAGCATGTTCTTTGTAGCATGTTGTTTATCGTGTTCTGTAGCATGTTCTTTATTGGGTTCTTTAATGGGTTCTTCATCTGGTTCTTTATCGGGTCCTTTAATGGGTTCTCTATCTGGTTCTTCATCGGGTTCTCTATCAGGTTCTGTAGCATGTTCTTTATCAGGTTCTTTCACTGGTTATGTAGCATGTTCTTTATTGGATTCTGTAGCATGTTCTTTATCAGGTTCTTTATTGGGTTCTTTATCAGGTTATTTAATGGGTTCTTTATCTGGTTCTTTATCGGGTTCTGTGGCAGGTTCTTAATCGGGTTCTTTATCAAGTTCTGTGGCATGTTCTTTATCAGGTTCTTTGGCATGTTCTTTATCAGGTTCTGTAGCATGCTTTTTATCTGGATCTTTAATGGCTTCTTTACCTGGCTCTTTATCGGGATCTGTAGCAGGTTCTTTATCGGGTTCTTTAGCAGGTTCTTTAACGGGCTTTTTAGCAGGTTCCTTATCAGGTTCTCTAGCATGTTCTTTGTAGCATGTTGTTTATCGTGTTCTGTAGCATGTTCTTTATTGGGTTCTTTAATGGGTTCTTCATCAGGTTCTGTATCAGGTTCTTTAGCATGTTCTTTATTGGGTTCTGTAACATGTTCTTTATCGGGTTCTTTAATGGGTTTTTTATCAGGTTCTTTTTCTGGTTCTTCTTCGGCATCTGTAGCAGGTTCTTAATCAGGTTCTTTATCAGGTTCTGTATTATGTTCTTTAATGGGTTCTGTAGCAGGTTCTTTATCTGGTTCTTTGGGTGTGTCTGAATCCACAGGCAGGATCCTTATGAGTACTGGTCCTTGCCGGTCTAGCAAGGCCGGGTCCTTGCTCGACCGCTAAGACCGGAATCCAGTGGCTCTGAATTTGGACAGTGAAGCCTTCACCTCTACGGTGGCCTGTAGGTCCCGTCACAGCTGTGGCGGCAGCTACACGCAAAGGAAAAATGCTAAAGCTAGCGAAACTTGAGCATGAATATTTAGGTGCTACAGCAGCTTCACCTCCATCAGCAGCGTTTGTTCACAACCGTTTTCAGGTAAAGTAACTTTGTTTATTCTAGAAGCTTTCGGGACTTACATGTTAACTTTAGATGGTTTCATGTATGTTTTAAGCTACAGAATGAACTTGTTAAATGTACACAACACATTTATACAGAGTATTAACATGTAGGTAATTAATATAAACCAAATGCATTATAAATGTTAAATGCAGTAGGATGTTTTCTAATGTAAATTGGACCTTAGAACTTCTTATTTAGCACCAAATGAAGGTAAAATGCTTAAAAAAACTGGCTTTTTAATAAAATAGCATTGAAGTGTTTTCAATGTGCATTTGTTTATTCTAATTAAGCCTACTAATGATTAGATCTGTCTTCAAAATGTAAATTCTCTGTAGTTTTCCCTGCTGCTTTACTTTAAACAGAACAGAACCAGTGTACTGCAGGTTATATGTTTGTTTAACATTTTTCAATGAAAAAAAAAACCTCTTTTTTAATCTATTACAGGTCAGCATGCACTGTGCTGCACATCTGCCTCTGTGCTGGTGAAGTTGTGGGTCTGGAGGATGAGCCTGAGGAAGATGTGTGTGGAGGAGGTCAGCGGTGCTCTGACCTGCAGAAGGTACCAGCAGACCACCACTACTGTTAACAGGAAAGTCATTTATGTAGGAACCTCTATTAAAAACAACACTGTGGTTTTATTTGCTGAAGAGTCACAATTGTTGTAGTGGATCCATAAACCATCTCCTCATTTCATATTTCTGAACACATCTTAGAGATGTAACAGCTGTCGTCTGAGCCAGCCCAGCAGTCCCTGTAGATGGATGATGGAGTGGACAGTGAGAGGAAGCGTCACAAAGCTCTCTGCAGACCGTCCTGTATGATGTTCCTCTGGCCAGAAACGTCCAGCCATAAACACAAAAGGCAATAAACACATTTTTACATTTATCCACATGAGAAGATAAACATTATATTCTTCACACAAACAATTTTTACTTCATTAAAACGTGTCAGCTGTGTAAATCCCTGAATGTAAAACTACTTTTCACAGCAGAACACAGAACTTCTGTGGTTGTTTGTAAACAGCTTCACTTTTCACCTCTAAGCTTAATAAAAACGCTCTGTTGTCCCCAAAACAAACAAGTTTAATTTGCCACACACACACACACACACACACACACACACAGAGGAATAACTGGGACCCGCGAAACAAACTCGTTCTGGCTGATTTCTGCCTAAAATGTAATTATAAAAACAAATATATACAAATGAAAAATGTCTATAAACAGAACCGCTTTAAGCTTTTTAGTTTTCTACCGCTAGTTTTTAACAAACTTACGTTTAAAACTTCGTAGCTCTCCCCATTTTCTCTTCCTGTTGAAAATCCACAGCCGGCGCACAAAGCATGCTGGGATAGCCTTGTTCTGTGAGGATACAACCGACCGGTCCTCGAAATGTGGGCAGAGTGAGGACTCATTTGAGGACGCGAGAATGAGTATTCTTGGAATTTGGACAGTACTCGTCGCTGCTCTGTGACATCATCGACCTCAAAATGCGCTCTTACAAGCATCCTTCCCGTGGATTCGGACACACCCTTTATCGGGTTCTGTTGCAGGTTCTTTATTGGGTTCTTTAATGGGTTCTTTATCGGGTTCTGTAGCATGTTCTTTTGCGGGTTCCTGAATAAGTTCTATCGCGTGTTCTGTAGTGGGTTACACTAAAGAGTTTTTCTGGTTTTTCAGGAGAAACTTTTCTTCCACAAAGTCAGCGAGCGGATCTCCAAACCGAACATTTTCATCCTGCACAACCGCTGGGACGCTTCGGTGATGGAACCTGACTACATACACCAAGTGTGTCTGGGCTGACAGGTAAACATCAGGATCACACCTGCAGCAGGTTTAGAGGTTCTGCTCCCTCTGTGCTCCAGGTGAGGAAGCAGCACATTGAGCGCTGTGTGAGCTTCCTGTCAGAGGAGCTGAAGGTAGTTGGACCTGACGAGGCTGAAAGGAGGATCTTCTTCATCTCAGCAAAAGAAGTTCTGAGCTACAGGATGCAGCGGGCACAGGGCATGCCCGAGACAGGTGAGTCAGGTGAGTCCAGAACCATGACACAGCATCCATCATATCACCTCCCTGAATGACTTTCCTCTGGGACAAGACTCTGGCTAATCCCTTGAGTACTGATGGGACAAATGAGGCTTGCATTGACTACAAAGAGGGCGTGTCTCTAAAGCTTCAGTTTGAAGTATGCTTAATTTCACAGAAAAACATGTGAGTAATGACCCAAGGCCTCTTTTACCTGGGTCACATGGGTCACATTTTAAAATAAACCCATGGAGCTTTGCAGGGTGTTCTCATTAGCTTTACAAAAGTAGCTTTATGTTTAGTGTGGGTAGCTTGTACTGCAACGGTCCAGTCCGGTCCGTACCTCGGTTTCTGGTTTCGGTCCAATTGAACCATACAAAGCGTGGCTCGTTTTCTAGTGTTTATCTGAACTGATGCTGTACGTCAGCGAGAGACTGCTGCTCTTTCCCTGGCGTTACCTGCTCAAACGTCTGCTCCCAGACAGCGATACGTTAGAGTGGTGGCGTCGGAGGTGGGCGGGTCAACCCTGTGATTGGATATTACAGCAGCTACACGGGACAAGACCGCGTACGCAGAATTAAACCTGCATTCAAGCAAAATATATTATTAATAACGCGTCTTTGGACCGTGGATGGTGTACCGCACGGTCCGGTCTTGGGCCGAGTATTGTTGAATCCCTACAGTGTGTGTGTGTGTGTGTGTGTGTGTGTGTGTGTGTGTGTGTGTGTGTGTGTGTGTGTGTGTGTGTGTGTGTGTGTGTGTGTGTGTGTGTGTGTGTGTGTGTGTGTGTGTGTGTGTGTGTGTGTGTGTATACACACACACATACACACCAAGTAATGTTTCTATGGTTACTTTGTGATTTCTTAGTAAACATTCTATATGGTGAGAGATAAACTTTATTGTATTTATCCTAGTGAATCTATGATTAAACGGGTAAACTAGTAGTAGCACATTCAATGTCAAGGAAAGTAAAAAGTTATTATCAGGAGAGGGAGAATGTTTAAGTGGTTAGCAGCAGTGTGCTAGCCGATGGCCCCCTCCATGAGGCCACCATAGCTCAGCAGAACATCGTGGAGTCATAGACTTTTTTATAATAGTCATCTTATGATCATGCTTAACTCCACTAGCAGGTTGGCGTGTCAGGTTTTGCAGTCTTGGCCAACTATTCGGTCTGTAAAGGGGTAAACATTGTTGCTTTTAAGCTTAATATATTACCTTTACTTATGACCAATAAGCTGTGATGCTCTATATAAATATAGAATATCAACCTGCTTGGTCTTTGAATGTTTAATCAGAAGATTCTAGGATTCTTTGCTTTTTCAGGGATCAAACACTTCGTCTAAATTCAGACAGAGTCAGGTTTATAAAGGCAAGAAATTTATTTTCTAAACAATTAAAACATGACAAGTTAACCAAGGCTACTCTGATGGACGAATCTAAGTGGATGGGATTTGATGTGTGGTGATTCAATGGTGTGTGTTCATCAGAACCTTGTATCTAGAAGAACTGAGTTCTGTGTGAAAAGGATTTGGTTTGCATTAAACTATGAAGTTGGTTCTTATCAAAACGGCATCAGACGCACTCATGTGTGTCTACCTCACCCTTTCTTTTGAGACCCTCTTCGCGGATCCGGAGGTCAGGGAGGTCGGATGACCTCTGGGCACCAAGGATCAGTAGATTAACTGCAGCACCGACTCACCAGTCCAGAGATGTCGCCAGGCAAAGCAGCGGTTTCTGAATAGCTGAAAGAACCGTTTTGCTGTGTCCGCTGTAGGCAGCTTTTAGCTTATTGAAAGCTTGCCAAGAGATGCGATGGGCCCAGATTTTCCATCCGACGGCCAGTCAGAGTTAGCTCAACTAACAGGATGCTGAATCTCTCAGAATGCTGGAATGATCGAAAGGTGAATCACTCCCCAGTGATTCTGTTTTAATATTCTCATATTATGATTTACTTGGCCAATCGGGACATGCCATGTTAAGGGGTGTTAACAACAAACCCTCAGAACATCACGCCTTGTTTCAGATACAGGATGCTCTGATTTGTGGGTAAGAAAATATCTATGTGCGGTGACGTTACTTTAACTTTAATTTAACTTTAATTTGTGTCTGAGTGTAGATGATTATCTTGTTAAACCAAACATTACTGATCATCATAATAATATTCATTTCAGCTTCAGTAATTCAAGCACAGATTAATCAAAACATTATTATTATTTAACCATTATTGCTCTTTCGACCATATGATCATTCACTATTATAACGGTTCAGTCCTTTATTCTGTGCAGGACAGCCTAGATAAGCAGACAATCTTGGCAGAGAATAACCTTGAGAGGGGAACATGATGTTGACAATACGTTATCATGTGTTCAGAGCTGCAGAATCTTCTGGGCTTGTTGGAAGGTAGGATGTAAAATCCACCTTAGAGAATGGAATTTATGTCTGTAGATGACCGGTGGCATGTAGGTCGATCTGTAGGTGACAACTGACCATTCCTGGATGCTACAGGTCTATCAGCATCTGCTATCCTGTTGTGTGGAGACAGGTCATTGACCAATAGTTGGATGGGACTGGACCCTTCAGGATCAGGACTGGTCCGTGTTTTCATACATTTCTGGCTCAGTGATGGAGACTGGATTCTGAAGCACCTCATGAGTTTCATCTTGAGAGGCGTTTTATAAATGATTGTTTTCCTTATTCTCTGCTGTTATTACCCTGCCACTGAACCGACTCGAGCCAGTTAATTCGTCCGACTTCACTTTCTCTCATGAATCATGGACATAGCTTGGAGCCTTTGTTGGCCGTTTCTACTGCTTCATGTACGAGTATCTGGCTGCAGTTTCTCATTGTGCCTTTATTCACACCTTTTTCCTTTCTCTCCAGTCAGTTGCTGCATCTTATTTCCCTTATTGGGGCTTCGTATCCAATCTCTGGATGTGCATTTCCCTCTGACCTTGTGTCCTGGCTCCCCATGGCTCGTTAATCTCAGATTGTGCTAGAAGTTTGTGGATGTTGAGACACCGAGCTACTAGTTTTATAGCTGTTAGTCTTAGCCAGCATCTCACACATTTCGGTTGTTCTCATCATGATGTGAGGTAGGCAAACAGCACCAAAGGTCTTAAATGCATGTTGGTATTTTTGCCCCCAACCTGGATCACCTGTTCGTGCGTCAGGTGCTTTACTAGTTGAGCTATCTAACCACCATAGATACAAGGTTTAAGGATTAACCATTAATATTTGTAAAATGTGGATAACTAACCCCACACCAACACTAATGTCATTTGAAATCAAAATGATTTCCTTGAAAAAATGAGTCCATTAGCCTATGTGAACACAAGCCTTGTCCACAAGTATCAGCGTTCAGAGGGACAGCAGAGACTTAAAAGCACCTCCTGGTGGTGTGGCTATCATGTTCCACTCCAGCAGCAGATGTATGAAGCTCGCAAAGGCTTACGTCTCGGCCCGGCTGTTCCGGTCATCACAGGATCGTCGGCTAGCAGTGCCTACACCACACTCAGGACAATCCAGACTCTTCTCATGCATCATTCCACAGATGTGGAATGACCTACCAAGCACTACAAGAACAGGGGCTTCCTTTTTGACTTTCAAGAAACTCCTGAGGACCCTGCTCTTCAGAGAGCATCGTCTAAACTAGCACCCTCCCTGCACCCGTCCCCCTCTCTACTGTCCACTCCTTGTTCCCTCCTCTCCATGATTCATCATGCTGCCTCACTGCCCCCTACGACTGACTGGAAATTGTTTGCTGTTGTTATTGTTGTTGTTAGCCTCAAGGGCAACATGCTGATTATAACTTGTAAGTCGCTTTGGACAAAAGCGTCTGCTAAATACATAAACATAAACATGAAGCTGACCCTTTAGCTGAGGCTCCATTTGACCTTCACGACCCTTAATTTAGAAGACCAAACCACCTGTGGACCATGTCACTTTTCCACACGGAGCACAGAGATGAGAGTGAGTTTTAGGTGAGATTTAAAAATGGGAAAGCCAGGAGGATTCAACAAATGGTTCAGAGTTCAAAGGTTAGAGTTAAAACATGCCTCTGGAGATGTTCTGGTTCCAGGACTGGAACTGGGCCAAACTTATTCACACCTTCAGAAGGAGTTCTTTATTTTGATGTGAGGCTGTTTCTGACCCGTACCATCCTGCAGGTGGTGCTCTGGCTGAAGGTTTCCACGAGAGGCTAAGGGAGTTCCAGATGTTTGAGAGAACATTTGAGGTACAAATAGAGCCAAACCAGACCACAGAGGTCCAGTCAGGACCAAGGGTCTGTCCAGGTCCTTGTAGGTTCTGACTGGTTTCATTGTGAGCTTGTTGTCTTCTGGTTCTGATGCAATCCAACTGGACCTCTGCCCTGCAGGAGTTCATCTCTCAGTCGGCGATTCGGACTAAGTTTGGGCAGCACACAGAGAGGGCGTGGCAGATCAGCTGCGCTGTTAAAGCAGTGATGGATGCTATCAACATTTCCTCTGCAGACAGAAAGTGAGCAGATCAGCCTGATTCTCTGTCTGACCCCTGACCTCTGACCCATGACATCTGACTCCTAATAGGATCTGGTGCCTGGAGGAACGTGAGGAGCAGAGGGACCGGCTAGACTTTGTGCGAGGACAGATGAGCCGTCTGAGTGACAGCATCCGGGAGAGGATCAGAACTTTGACTGATGAAGTCGCCACCAAGGTACCCAACCCAAAGACCTCTGGTACTGGAATGAACTCATTCTGGTGTGGTTCAGGTTTAGTGTTCTCATGGTAACAGCCAGGGGCGGGGTTAGGGCTCAAGCCCCGGATGTTTTCACAAAAGCCCCAAATCTAATTTTGACCTTTGAAGAATAGGTTAGAAGTGTCAGGCAGTACCAAAGCCCACCAGCGAGTGCGCAGCTGCGTGATGTAGTCTGCATTCAGCCTGCGGGAGTCTCCGCAGAAGAAGAAGCCTTCAGCAGCTCCTGCTGTGCTGAGAGGCTTGGGGAGGCTGAAGCATGGATGTTAGGACGCGCTGGGCTGGTTTTGGGACTAAAACAAAAACCAAAGATTAAAGCAAATCCTGGGACTATTCAGGTTTGTGTGTCTTCTTTAAAACGTGTCTTCTCTGGTGCTCACAGGGAGCAGACGCTTCTGCCTTTCCTCCCTTATCTGTGTCCTCCCAAGGCTCTTTTTTGTCCCGTCTGCCTACAGAGCGCTTCTCTGCATTTCCTCTGCAATCACCTTTTATTTTTCAACATGGACTTAATTAATTGGTCATTCAACGCGATTGATAAGATTTTTTCTACAATGAGGACGGAGGAGGGGGCTCACGCTTGTCCTCAGGGGACACATGCAGCGGGATATATGTTCGATTCCTGGAAAAAGTGGAATGTCATCTGTCTCTCTCAGCTGTCCATTGAGGACGTCGAAGATATGTGGATATTTGGCCTGATGATCGTTGGATTTCTTCTGATTGGAGTGGGAGGATATCTGGCTTTCCGTAAAATTGGGGTGACGGGAGCGATTGGAGGGCGACCCGCAACCATGGACGGCACCGTCCGGGTGGATACCTCACAGACTGGGACGTTGCTCAAGGTGAATCGCAAGCTGGACAATGTCTTAGCTGCGTTACCGGTGTTAGCGCGCAGGATTGATAACATCTCGGAAAGGGTCACCGGACGTTGTGGAGATGTTTAATCACTGAATTGGCTTCACTGGAGGACTTGAATGATCAATACAGACTTAAGGCAGAGAGGAAAAATTATCTCTGTCTGACCCAAACAAAGTTTCTGTTACCGAATCTGACGCCATAAGCAGCCTTGGAGTTGCATGCAAAAACCCCACGCTGGAAGGAATGCAGACAAATGCTGTGAATCTCTATCCAACCCCCCCACCCCCCCACCCCCCACCCCCCCGCCTTCAGATTGAGGTCTCCACCGAGGTCATCAAGCTGAAGGACTCACTGCTCTTTGTGCTTCCCCATGACCTCCCTCCCACCTGCGGAGCCAGCTGGTTAAGCGCCACACAGACTGCCCCCGCTGAGGAACCAGGATCCCAGCCCTCCCCCCTACCTAGTGGGTCTCATGTTGTGAACTGTGACGTTTGTTGCTTACATGTCGGGTGTTTTTTTGCATTGGAGTGCTGCACCCTGCTGGTGTAACCCTGTTAATGCCTTTTTTTCTCCCTCCCCTGAACTTCCCTCATGTAACACCCTTTTCATCTATCTATTAAGGTAGCGCGACTCATGTTGCGAATGACTGCAGTCACCAATTCTTGTTGTGTGTCTTACCCATGTATGTCTGATCTTTGAATTGTGTGTGCTGAAACTGAATTTCATTTCTCCGTATATCCTGCACATGTGGTAGAAGATGACAATAAATGCCTTTGAATCTTTGAATCTTTTTAAAGTTGTTCTGGACAGGAAGCGACGACAGCTAACTGGTGTTATGTAGGTCTGATGGGAACAGTCCACACCAGCTGGGATAATGATCATAAACATGAATGAAGTAATAACAGAGAGGCGGATGCCTTCTGCGTTACTGACCAGATAAAAGAGTAAAGTAGAAGTATTTTAGTACATGAAGTAAATCCAGTAACACCATGAAGTTACTCATTTAGTCCAGTAAATGTCATTTATTTCTTTAAATTCGTTCTCAGCTGTTCCATCCCCTCCCGTTAAAGGCAAAAGAACAGCTGTCCCTGGCATGTTTCTGCTGAAAACAGAGTCCATCTAAACTAGAGTGTGTCCAGCAGAGACAGAAACAACAAGCATGTTCCTCCATCAGGAGAACACCTGCTGACAGGTGTGTTAACCTCAGCTCTGTTCTGGGACTCTTTACCTTTATTTAGGCTTCATTTGAAGGCTGAAGTACAGTTACTGCCCTTAAGGTGTTGGGGTTATTAGGAGCGAACAATTAGTAAGCTTTAACTTACTTTTGGATTCTTCAATAAATTCTGTAAATATGGGAATATTTACTGATTTATTAATTAATTAAGATATTCTTAGATATACGGGGCACCATTCCCTTCAAACGGGAAAAATTGAATCCAAAACTCTTATCAGTCTTTCTTGAAGTTCGTAGAATCCTTGGAGCAGAGACTTCTCTTCGACACAACAAAGCTACTGGAGACGAAAATCTGAATTTTATAACGTTTAATTAAACAATGTGTCAAATGAATAAACAGTGGCATAAATGAATAATAACCATGTGATATAATAAAAGGATGTATATTCAAAATAATGTTCAAGGTGTTTGTGTGTGGTGTGTGTGTGTGTGTGAGATGAATGGGTCTTTGTTTCCCCAGAGTAGGTGGGGGGAGTGAGCTGTGAGTGTGTGTGGGGCTCTTCCCCTCCCCTCGCATTCCACAGAAGACCTGGATGTGTAAAGTTTTCAACTTTCCCGAACACTTAGTGGCTTAGAATCACAGTAAAACTTAACTCAAGCACTTCAAAAGTTAACAAACAACAAAAGGTCACTTGTAAATTATTTAATCTAAAAGGAGTCGGCAGCCTGGTCAGAGCTGACGACTAAAGATATTAACGATGATCAATAAGCAGTTTATTCTTTCAAAATGACCCGGCTGACGTTTTTGGGACGAAAGAGGAAAACACGAAGCTACTTTTTAAGCAATAGCGCGGTTTTATTGCTTATTCTGGACTATAGAGGAAACGGGAGAAGAAGAGGAGAGAGAGAAATGAGTTTTCTGATCACCAGAACAGCAAGGCGTCCCCAGCTGTTTGATTTGACGGTTCTCCGTGTTTCTCCGCAGTTTGGCGTCGTCCGTCGGTTTGATGCTTTCTCCGTTGTTTACCTCCACGAGTGTTTCTCCACGGGCTGGACACAAAGAGAACGAAGTTTCTTTTGTGCTGAGTTTGACAACTTACAGCGTCTCTGAGAGCTGGATGGAGCTCCGCTCGTTCCCAGTCAGGTCCCGATGGAGTTGGAGTGGTTTCCAGCGGTTGCGTGGCTCAACTTGGGCACTTAGAGCTTCCGCGTGCTCAAGTTGTCGGAGCGTTCGACAAGCGTGTCCTTACCGCCAGGTATCCTGGGCAAAAGAACCAGGTTTCTTTGTCTCTGCTGAAGATTTATGGTCTTAGTTCGCGGGAAAAGCTCCACGGCCTCCCGCACATGCGCAGAACGTGTTTCTGGTATTAGGCGGTGACATCATCCCAATGCTTCCGTGTGCAAAGCATCATGGGAAATGAAGTTTCTTGGCGCTGATGTGATTATTTGCTTTTCAGAGCAATTTAAGCACGGTCATTTTGGAGAAAATCACTGCATAGTAATTTCCTCATGAGGTCAGACCCTCAACAAAGGGATCACCACTCTGAAGCACCAGAAACACTCTACACACACCTAGTTGAGATTATTTAACCTGCGTGAAGGGCTGGCTGGCATCCAACTTCTTAAAACTGAATGAAAAGAAGTCTGAGTTTATTGTTTTTGACCCCCGCAACCACCATGGCTCTCACCCTGTTTGTGACCTTTTAACCCTTAACCCCAAACAGTGTGTGACGAGTCTCGGGGTCAAGCTGGATGCTGGACTCACAATGGCCCCACAGATAAACTCTGTAGTGAGGTCGTGTTTTTATCAGCTTCGCCGCCTTACTCACCTCAGACGAATCCTGAAACGGAGGCATTTGGAGTCAGTCATTCATGCATTCATTACCTCTCGCCTGGACTATGCAAACGCCCTCCTCGTTGGTGTTCCGGACTCTGCCCTGAATCGGCTGCAGGTTGTTCAGAATGCTGCTGCCAGGTTCTTGACGGGTACACACCGACGTAGCCACATTACACCTGTCCTGGCACATCTTCACTGGCTCCCTGTCATTTTCAGAGTGCAGTTTAAGTTACTGACTTTTGTTTTTAAAGCGCTCAGTGACCTGGCACCTTCCTACCTCTCTGCCCTTCTCACTCCATATGTGCCCACCCGCTCGTTGAGGTCGGCTGACCTATTGCTGCTGCACACGCCGCGGATGAGGCTCAAATCGCGGGGTGAACGAGAATTTGTCCATGCTGCCCCAAAGCTATGGAACTCATTGCCCATTGGAGTTCGGCAGGCTCCATCTCTGGCGGTTTTTAAATCTCGTTTAAAGACCCACTTTTACACTTTGGCTTTTAGACAGTGACTCGTTTTAGTGTTTTATTGTGTCATTGTTTTAATGTGTTCTTATTATTCATGTTTTCTCTGCTTTTAATTGAGATTTTATCCTTAGTTTTAGCTCCTTGTAATGGGTGTGTTTTGTTTTAGCCTGTGCAGCACTTTAAGCAGCTCCCATGCTGCATTTTAAATGTGCTATATAAATAAACTATGCTATGCTATGCTATGCTATGCACATTGTTTGTGTTATGTAAAGAAAGAGACATGGAGCTTGTTGAACCAGCAACTGTCGTCGTCTTCCTCCGCTTATCCGGGTCCGGGTCGCGGGGGCAGCATCCCAACTAGGGAGCTCCAGGCCGTCCTCTCCCTGGCCTTGTCCACCAGCTCCTCCAGCAGGACCCCAAGGCGTTCCCGGACCAGATTGGAGATGTAACCTCTCCAACGTGTCCTGGGTCGACCCGGGGGCCTTCTGCCGGCAGGACATGCCCGAAACACCTCCCCGGGGAGGCGTCCAGGAGGCATCCTGACCAGATGCCCAAACCACCTCAACTGGCTCCTTTCGATCCGGAGGAGCAGCGGTTCTACTCCGAGTCCCTCCCGAATGTCCGAGCTCCTCACCCTATCTCTAAGGCTGAGCCCGGCCACCCTACGGAGGAAACTCATTTCGGCCGCTTGTATCCGCGATCTCGTTCTTTCGGTCATTACCCAAAGCTCATGACCATAGGTGAGGATTGGGACGTAGATCGACCGGTAAATCGAGAGCCTGGCTTTCTGGCTCAGCTCCCTCTTCCCCACGACAGATCGGCTCAGCGTCCGCATCACTGCAGACGCCGAACCAATCCGCCTGTCGATCTCCCGATCCCTCCTACCCTCACTCGTGAACAAGACCCCGAGATACTTAAACTCCTCCACTTGAGGTAGGACCTCTCCCCCGACCCGGAGGTGGCAAGCCACCCTTTTCCGGTCGAGAACCATGGTCTCAGATTTGGAGGTGCTGATCCTCATCCCAGCCGCTTCACATTCGGCCGCGAACCTACCCAGCAAGAGCTGAAGGTCAGAGCTGGATGAAGCTAGGAGGACCACATCATCCGCAAAAAGCAGAGACGAGATTCTCCTGCCACCAAACTCGACACACTCAACACCACGGCTGCGTCTAGAAATTCTGTCCATAAAAGTGATGAACAGAACCGGTGACAAAGGGCAGCCCTGGCGGAGTCCATTCCTCACTGGGAACAGGTCCGACTTACTACCGGCTATGCGGACCAAACTCACGCTCCTCTGGTAAAGGGACTGAATGGCCCTTAACAGAAAGCCACCCACCCCATACTCCTGGAGCGTCCCCCACAGGGTGCCCCTGGGGACACGGTCATAAGCCTTCTCCAAATCCACAAAGCACATGTGGATTGGTTGGGCAAACTCCCATGCCCCCTCCATCACCCTTGCAAGGGTATAGAGCTGGTCCACAGTTCCACGGCCAGGACGAAAACCACATTGCACCTCCTCTATCTGAGATTCAACTATCGATCGGACCCTCCTCTCCAGTACCTTGGAGTAGACCTTTCCAGGGAGGCTGAGGAGTGTGATCCCCCTATAGTTGGAACACACCCTCAGGTCACCCTTCTTAAAGATGGGGACCACCACCCCGGTCTGCCACTCCCTAGGAACTGCCCCCGATGACCATGCAATGTTGTAGAGACGTGTCAACCATGACAGCCCTACAACATCCATAGCCTTGAGATACCCAGGACGAACCTCATCTGCCCCCGGGGCTCCGCCGCTGTGTAGTTGTTTGACTACCTCCGCAACTTCTGCCCCCGAGATCGGACAGTCCATCCCCAGTCCTCCCAGCTCTGGTTCCTCCTCGGAATGTGCATTGGTGGGATTGAGGAGCTCCTCAAAGTATTCCTTCCACCGTCCGACTATAGCCTCAGTTGACGTCAGCAGCTCCCCATCCCCACTGGACACAGTGTGAGCGAGTTGCTGCCTTCCTCTCCTGAGGCGCCGGACAGTTTGCCAGAACCTCTTTGGAGCCGATCGATAGTCTTTCTCCATGGCCTCACCAAACTCCTCCCACGCCCGAGATTTTGCCTCGGCAACTGCCACTGCTGCACCCCGCTTGGCTATCCGGTACCTGTCTGCTGCCTCCGGAGACCCACAGACCAGCCACGCCCTGTAGGCCTCCTTCTTCAGCCTGACGGCTCCCCGAACTTCTGGTGTCCACCAGCGGGTACGGGGGTTGCCACCACGACTGGCACCGGCCACCTTACGACCACAGCTAGCAACAGCCGCCTCGACAATCGCAGAGTGGAACAAGGCCCACTCGGACTCAATGTCCCCCACTGCTCTCGGGACGTGGTCAAAGCTCTGCCGGAGGTGGGAGTTGAAGACCGTCTTGACAGGTTCTTCTGCCAGGCGTTCCCAGCAGACCCTCACTATGCGTTTGGGTCTGCCAGGTCTACGCGGCATGTTCCCTCGCCATCTCATCCAACTCACCACCAGGTGGTGATCAGTTGACAGCTCCGCCCCTCTCTTCACTCGGGTGTCCAAAACATACGGCCGCAGGTCAGATGATACGACTACAAAATCTATCATCGACCTGTGACCTAGGCTGCCCTGGTACCAAGTGTACCGGTGGGCATCCTTATGTTCGAACATGGTGTTCGTTATGGCCAAACTGCGGCTTGCACAGAAGTCCAATAACAAAACACCGCTCGAGTTCAGATTAGGTGGGCCGTTCCTCCCAATCACACCCCTCCAGGTCAAGCTGTCATTGCCCACGTGAGCATTGAAGTCCCCCAGCAGGACAATGGAGTCCCCTGATGGAGCACTATCTAGCACTCGTCCCAGGGACTCCAAAAAAGGTGGGTACTCTGAACTGATATTTGGCCCATAAGCACAAACAACAGTCAGGACCCGTTCCCCGACCCGAAGGCGCAAGGAAGCTACCCCCTTGTCCCCCGGGGTAAACCCCAACACACAGGCAGAGAGTCTCGGGGCTAACAAAAAGCCAACCCCAGCCCTCCGCCTCTCACCCGGAGCAACTCCAGCAAAGTAGAGTGTCCAACCCCTCTCCAGGTCTCGGGTTCCAGAGCCAATGCAATGTGTCGAGGTGAGTCCGACTATATCTAGCCGGTACCGCTCAACCTCTGCCACAAGCTCCGGCTCCTTCCCCGCCAGCGAGGTGACGTTCCATGTCCCAAAAACTAGTTTTCTTGTCCGGGGATTGGACCACCAAGGCTCCCGCCTTGGTCTGCCACCCGATTCGCATTGCACCAGACCCTTCATGTTCCTCCTGCAGGTGGTGGGTCCACAGTTGGACGAGCCCATGTATCCGGTTTGGGCTGGGCCCGGCCGGGCCCCATGGGCGAAAGCCCGGCCACCAGGCGCTCGCTCACGGGCCCCAACCCCAGGCCTGGCTCCAGGGTGGGACCCCGGTAACCCTCCGGGCCGGGTACTCCGACTCTTCGTTTTAACCGCCATGAAAGATCCTTCGAACCGTTCTTTGTCTCACCCTTCACCTAAGACCAATTTGTCATGGGAGACCCTACCAGGGGCACTAAGTGCCCCAGACAACATAGCTCCTAGGATCATTAGGGCACTCAAACTCCTCCACCACGATAAGGTGACGGTTCAAGGAGGAGAACCAGCAACTGTATTTCTAGAACTGGCGCCAACACAACAAATCTAACCACTTCCCCAATTGGGTCATACCACTCTACATCTGAGGAGGGGAGAAACAAGGGCGCGACCATTTCCTTAACATGACATCTTACAACACACATGCCAGCTGTGTTTATGCTGCTTCTATTTATCCTGTGGTTTTTACTTGAGAGGAAATATGAGGACCAGCACCTTCGTTGTGCCGGCAGCACTTCCTGTTGTTGAACAACGGCAGCACTTCCTGTTGTTGGACAACGGCAGTACTTCCTGTTCCTGTTGTTGGACAACGGCATCAGAGCGTTCCAGTTCTAATTTCTAATAACTTGTTATAATTTAGGTGTTTTTTACTTGCTGTATTTGAGTTAATAGTTATTTCAGTGACTTCTGTGAGTTTAGTCGTTTCTTTAGTGGAAGGATATGAATACATGAGGATTACTGCATTAACATAGCTTCCATCCTGATGTAAAGTTCCAGTGAGGGTTTGTTTTCACACTGCTGGATAGAAGCTAACAGTAAACGTGTTATATCATCATGTCGTTTCAGACGTGTAATCTAGATTACAGCAGACGCTTTACCATGCTCAAAATGTGAAAGTTGAAATGTTTCATTTAAAAGTAGAAATCACTTATCTGGGCCAAGCCCCCGATCTTCTTGAATCCTAAATCTGCCCCTGGTAACAGGACCTGGTTTCTGTGGTCAGGTGACCTCGGCGCTGTTGGATCAGATCTACTGTCTTCCTGTTCTGGTGGAAGAGTTCAGGTCCGACTTCAGTCCGATGCCAGACACTCTACAGCTGTACAAAACGGTGGGAGCGTGCGCACGCGCACGCGCACACACACACACACACACACACACACACACACACACACACACACACACACACACACACACTTGTATTAATATGTTTCTGTGGACCTCCATTGACTTCCATTAATTTTAGTGACCTTTATTTGGCAACATTTTCCATCAAAGAACCGTTATTACCCGTTTCCTGTTTCTCTTTATAGTTAGTTATTCTGCTTCCGTACGTTTTTTGGCATTGAACTACTTCCACAATTCTTCATCTACTTACACAATTTTACACAAAAGCTAAAGTCATAATAGTCCAAACTTGATGCCAAAGCCGTTTCAAACGAGCGACTACTCACGTTTGTTTGTTTGTTTTTTTCCCAATAACATCCCGCCTACTTAGTGTTGCGATTGGCCCATTAAATCTATATAGCGCCATGATTGGACCACTACAGAACGGCAGCCATCTTGATTTGTAGTTTACCTGGCTGATACCTGTGATTGGACCGTTTCGAGCGGCAGCCATGTTTGTTTGCAGGGACATCCCGCCTACCTCGCTAAAAGAGCGCTGTGATTGGCCCAAAAAACCAGTAAAGCACTGTCATTGGATTGCCACGGATGTCAGTCAACGGGGAAGTCCGCCATTACATTAAAAAAAAAGTAAAACAGCGCACCAGCACGAGACAAGCACAGAACAGCAGAAAGCACTGTTGTGGCTGCATGATGGCAGACCAGAAAAAGGAGCGCCATTTTGAATTTTTTTACACAGCTTTATAGATTTCAAATAGAAAAAAATCTTGAGCTTGTTAACCATTTAAAACCATTTTGAGTTTCCTAATGAAAACTTTATTTGCCTGAAAATGTTCCCTGTATTTTATTATCATCGTACACATGATTTATTAAAGAAAAAATTACAAAATAATTAAATAATCAATAAAACTTGAGTTTTCAGACAAGATTCTCATATTGATGATGAACACATCATCAGTATGAGAATCTTGTCTGAAAACTCGAGTTTTATTAATCCTATTTATCTTAATAAATCCCACAAAACTAGATGGTACTAGTAAAAAGTATCGGTATTGGTATCGGTATCGGCAATACTAGCCCCTGTATTTACTTGGTATCTGATCGATACCAAATTTTGCAGTACCGTACAGCACTACTGCAGGCCTCCTACAGCCGGGGGAAAAGGCGGAAAACAGTGCTGCTTTCTGATTGGTTGAGAGTGTTCAACCATTTTCTGTCCAAGCAGGATCGAGCACCCACACATATGACACGTCAAATTCACCAGTTTGGTCTCAGGAATCTTGTATTGTATTGTATTGTAAATTTGTTATATGTTGCCATGGTAACACAAGTGCATAAGTATATCCTCAAACAAGTCTTATTGAAAGAAATTTGAAAAGCCTAATATTGAGCCTATAACATAACTGGTGTTTCTTATCTTTCTGAGCTCTGTACACTTAAAACTAGCAGCATAGCTTTTTTAACACTAGTCAGAAGGCAGGAACCGCCCCCTCTTCCTTTGCTGCTCTCGCATTGGCTGAGAGTTTTCAATTGTCTTCTGCCTAAAAGGAAATATGCACCCGCACATCTGATACATCAATTCAACCTGCGTAGTTCCAAGAGTCTTGTATTAACTTGATATTGTGTTCTGCGTTACCATGGCAATGTGCTTAGCAACAACATTTAACAACATTTTAGACACAACTGTATCAACATACTTTCATATAGAAATGTTATTCAAAGTTTAAAAAGTCATGTGGCATTGTGCATTGCTTTATTAAAGCAGACTCCTGTCATCTGTTACCATGACACCACAAGGAACTACAAATCACTTTTACCAAGTCTCATAGAAATGAATATAAAAAGCTGAATATTGAGCCATTAACAGACTGCTGTTTTTGATCTTTTTGAGCTATCTGTACTTACAACTAGAAACAAGTTAAATTTGATTGACCGTCAGAAGGTGGGAAAGTGCACCGCTCCCTGCCAGCTCCCTGATTGGGTGAGGTCAATCATCTTCAATTCAATTCAATTCAATTCAAAAATACTTTATTAATCCCAGAGGGAAATTGATTAATTGATTGATTCTGGCTAAATGGAATTACACACCCACACAAGTGAGACATCAAATCGATCGGCTTGGCCTAAGGAATCCATCCATCAACATATAAATCTGTACATGCTTCTATCCATCCATCCATCCATCCATCCAATAAACCATCCAACATCCATCCAACATTCCATTTATCATTTCATTCATCCAACCATTCATCGATTCCCTACTAAGTCTGAACATATGTTAATCTATCAGTTTCAGATATCAGTAAATGTTTCTAAATTCACAGTTGAGCCAATTGTAAAATTTTACCTATTAAACTATTCTCATTCAAATGCCAGCAACATTTCAACTTTTGAGTTTTTAATCAGTGTTCAAAGATTTAAGTTTTCTGCTGTTTAGCATTTTTTGTCCATTCTCCACCTATATTCTGAGATTCATTACATTTGTTGGTGATTTTTGCTTCTAAATATTTAAAGGGCAGGTCAAGCGTGCCTCAGCATCCTTCACCCACATATCAATTTTACAAACTGCAACATTAGTAGGCGTTGCCTGGCGGACTGAGAGGGCGGAGCCGCGGCAGTGACAAAGATGGATGGGTAATGAGACGAAGCTAGCTCCCTTCACTCTGAGCAGTCATTAGAAGTGGAGGAAGTTTCTCCCCCTCTTTACCCAGACACTCGAGAAGAAAGGGACCAAGTCTATTTGGAGGAGACAAGCGGACCTGAGCCTTATTGTTTTGAGCTTGTGAGTTGCCTGAAACTACCGGAACCGACCCAACAGAACCAGCTCTGAATGGTAAGTAGCCGTTAGCCATAGCATTAGATTAGCTGCAGGGTTTGGCTCCACAGCCCTAGAGAGCTAGTATTCAGCATGTTTGAGATTTATCTGCTTCAACACACCTGGTTTTAATCAGCAACAAATAGCTGAGCTGCTTAGCAGCTAATCTGACCTGTTAAAGCAGGAAAACCACTGAAACGTGCTGGATACAGCTCTCCAGGAGCCCTGGGCTCAAGTTACAGTCTGCTGCACAGAAAGTCATGAAAATATCCCATGAGAAAATTATTCTGTAATGGGTTCATTTATGTTACACAATCCAAAACAGTCCACTAAAACTGCCCTGATTTCATTATTTATTTACTGATACCAGCTGCTCTCTTGGTCGTAGGTGATCCTCTGGTGTCTGCAGCTGGTCTCCTCTGGTGGTGTGGTCAGGATCAGGAGCTTCCAGAAGAATGTACCTTTAAATGACTCTTTCCTCCTCTAAACAGTTATTTGTTATATTAATTAAATAAATCTCAATTTATATATTTCCTGTTCATGTCCATAAATACTTAAACATGCTTGAAATTAAAACAAGCTTTTAACTGTGAGGTGCTATTTTAATTAATCACAATAGAGCTAGTTAAACATGCAACAATGTGATAATTCAATTAATGTAATTTATAAATATCCATTAAAATAAAAAAAACTGGAATCAAAATGAGATATTTGGCAGCACAAAAAACTTGTCAAACACAATATTTATTAAAATAATTGTAAGCAGACAGGAGACAGAGCTGATGGAGGTTCTCAGTCATCGAAGGATGGCTGAAGGTTTTCCAGGAACAGGAGATGTGGTGTTGTCTCTTCTCTCTATTCTGCCAGATGAGCTGATAGGTTACAGGTGTGTGAGGACATCCTCATGCTGTCACAACCAGATGACAGGAGTTATCAGGTGATCAGCCAGGCTAATGATGAGATGCAGAAAGAAAACAAATCCAGGACAGTGTACAATAATAATATGTGGTGTTGCTCACCTTATGTGCTCTTATAGAGTATTAACGTGTGCCTGCCTCATGGTGTAGCATCCATATTTTGCTGACTGTCCCACAATAATGCAGGTTATTAGTTAATTTACTTTAAATAGCAAAAACCCAAATATTTAATTTACATGTTGTTTACCAGGTGAATCAGCTCACATGTCACCAAGTGTCACATGACTAGAATCAGTAGTTTCCTTCATGATGTCATGATGTAATCTAGCTCCAAGCTTGCAGCAGCAACACACGTGTAGCAATAAGCTATGAAACGAAAACGTAGTTAATGTTAAAATTCAAAGGCTGTAATAAAGATTACATGATGATTAAAAACAACTCACCTTTACTACTCAGTCTGACAGCAGATTAATTGGGTTCATTTAGCCTGAAAAAAATACATATATACTTTATATATATATATATATATATATACATACATATATACTTTATATATATACATACATACATATATACTTTATATATATATATTAATATGTGTATGTGTATATATATATATATATATATATATATATATGTGTGTGTATATATATATATATATATATATATATATATATATATATATATATATATATATATATATATATGTGTGTGTATATATATATATATATATATATATATATATATATATATATGTATGTATATATATATATATATATGGACTCCGCCAGGGCTGCCCTTTGTCACTGGTTCTGTTCATTACCTTTATGGAAAGAATTTCTAGGCGCAGCCGTGGTGTGGAGTGTGTCAAGTTTGGTGGCAGGAGAATCTCGTCTCTGCTGTTTGCGGATGATGTGTTCCTCCTAGCTTCATCCAGCTCTGACCTTCAGCTCTTGCTGGGTAGGTCCGCGGCCGAGTGTGAAGCGGCTGGGATGAGAATCAGCACCTCCAAATCTGAGACCATGGTTCTCGACCGGAAAAGGGTGGCTTGCCAACTCCGGGTCGGCGTAGAGGTCCTACCTCAAGTGGAGGAGTTTAAGTATCTCGGGGTCTTGTTCACGAGTGAGGGTAGGAGGGATCGGGAGATCGACAGGCAGATTGGTTCAGTGTCTGCAGTGATGCGGACGCTGAGCCAATCTGTCGTGGTGAAGAGGGAGCTGAGTCAGAAAGCCAGGCTCTCGATTTACCGGTCGATCTACGTCCCAATCCTCACCTATGGTCATGAGCTTTGGGTAATGACCGAAAGAACGAGATCGCAGATACAAGCGGCCGAAATGAGTTTCCTCCGTAGGGTGGCCGGGCTCAGCCTTAGAGATAGGGTGAGGAGCTCGGACATTCGGGAGGGACTCGGAGTAGAACCGCTGCTCCTCCGGATCAAAAGGAGCCATTTGAGGTTGTTTGGGCATCTGGTCAGGATGCCTCCTGGACGCCTCCCTGGGGAGGTGTTTCGGGCATGTCCTGCCGGCAGGAGGCCCCCGGGTCGACCCAGGACACGTTGGAGAGGTTACATCTCCAATCTGGTCCGGGAACGCCTTGGGGTCCTGCCGGGGGAGCTGGTGTAGAAGGCCGGGGAGAGGACGGTCTGGAGCTCCCTAGTTGGGATGCTGCCCCCGCGACCCGGACCCGGATAAGCGGAGGAAGACAACGATGGCGCTAGACTGATGTTTGTTGACAGAATTTAGAGTTTTCAAAGAAAACTCATCAAAATGCAAAAATAATAACTACACATGTCCGCAACACTTTTAGACACTCATTTATACTCGTTATCAGCTAAAATAAGTAGATTTTGATGTGACTTGCTCTTTAAATACATTCAGCTCATTTTGACAGTTTAGCTTAGTTTCAGCTTCACTTCAGCTATTCAGCAGCTTCAGCAATCAGTTTCCAAATTTAGCAAATGCTGCTAATTTTACAGTTCAGCTAAATGTAAATATTAAACTGTTAAACTTGTCCTACTGAAATAACAGGTGTTTAGACATTTTAGCTGTCCAGATTTTTATACACTGTTCACATATTTCAGTTTTCTGCTGTTTAGGATTATTGTTCTCTATTATTCACTTAATTTTTGTGCTTTACTTGGTTGATGATTTTTGCTTCTATGTCTTTCAATACATTCAGCTCATTTTGACAGTTTTGCCTAGTTTCAGCTTCAGTTCAGCTATTAAGCTGATTCAGCTAACAGTTTGAGCTATCCAGCATTCAAACAGCATTTCTGCAAGAAATGCAATTCATCTAGTTAAACTTTGTTCTGAACGAAATTTACATTAAACTATGTTAGAAGGCAAGGAAAGGATCTGATCAGTTGGGTTTTTCCTTGTTTACAGTGACGAAGATATCGGTACAGAACGCCTGGCTTAATCAGGTTTAATGTTTGATTGCTGCAGTCTTCACAAGAACGCAGAACGATTAAACGGCAGGGTTCATATTTCACCATTTATTTTGACGTAGAAATAACAGAAAGAATTACCCCAACACACGAAGATGCTCTGACATTTTAATCATTACACATGTTGCAGAGGTAGCTACATCAATCAGGAAAAGTTTCCCATCAGAACATCTGAGCAGGTCACTGCTCAGCGCAGCTCGCTGTCACTGACACATAAGGTGGACAGCAAGCAGCAGAACCAGAACAGGAAGATTCCTCCCCCTGAAGTGAGTGTTCTCCTAACCCTGTCTCTCAGACAGACGTGTCACTTAGAAAATGTTCCTGATGATGAAACTTTGGCTGAATAGCACCTGTTCCTGTCTCCAATGTGGCGGCGCATCCATGAGCCTGTCTGAGGAAAAGTCCAGAAGTTCACCACCTCTTCAGCTCAGAAAGCTCCCATAGAGATATCTGATTACACACAAGCAGATGTCCTGTACACTTGGGCTGAACGATTTAGGAAAATAATCTAATTGTGATTTAATTCACAATTATTTTCTCAAGAGGCTTTTCTCATATTTTTCAACTAACAGGAGCCAAAAATGCCCCTATATAACTTGTACTGAATATAAACAAGTTTATGTATATAGCTACACATTTATCTACACGTTTATTTGTCTACATAAACACTCACAAGACAACATTTTGTAGGTGATGGTGCTCTGCATCCAGGAGCACAGGTGTTAGCATCAGCTGTGAACATTAGCAGGACAGAAGTGCATCCAGTTTATTGAAGTCCTTTGTGTTTAGTTTTTGACGTCTTGTCTATGCAGAGCTTCCGTACCTTAGTTACGTTCATAGCTACTAGCCAAAACCAAAATTCAGTGGAGTTAAAGTTTCTTACCATTTTCTAGTGTGGCAAGTGGTAGTCATGATAAAGGAATAAATGATTAAAAAGGTGGTTGCAACAACGCCATCCATTATCTCCTCCAGTGGTTCCACAGTCGTCCCAAGAAAAGAACCAGCCTTTTTTATTAGGCTGTTGAGCCTTTTCAGGTCCCTGCTTCTGATGTTCAGTCTCTCCAGCTGCCTCTTCACCTGACTTCTAGAGACAGATAGGTGGGAGGGGGAGGTAAATGGGGCAGCAGCATCTCCTGACTTGGTTGAAGACAGACTTATAGAACCAGAAGAGTCCATGACTGCGGTAGAGGACAAAAGAGCTGACATGTGACAGGAAAATGTTGGATCAGAGGAGGATGGGATGTCTGATTGGCTGGGGACAGGCAAGGAGGATGCTGGGTTTCTTCCTGAACTGAACCTGTTGAAGAACTTCTTCAGTTCATTGGCTGTGTCCAGGCTGTCATCTGTGCAATCCTTCCTCTGCTTGAAGCCTGTGATCTTCTTCATCCCTGACCAGATATCTCTGATATTGTTCCTCTGTAGTTTGTTCTCCAGCTTCTTCCTGTATGCCTCCTTGCTGTCTCTGATCTTGATCTTCAGTTGCTTCTGTATACTCTTCAATAATTCCCTGTCTCCCTCCTTGAAGGCTCTTTTTTCTCATTTAGCAAATTCTTCAGTTCACTGGTGATCCAGGGTTTGTTATTAGAGAAGCATCTCACTCTTCTGGTGGGTATGATATTGTCCACATAGAAGTTTATATAGTCAGTGACATATCCAGTCATGGCATTGATGTCCTCTTCATATCCTTGGCAGAGAGTCATCCAATTTGTGGTCTCAAAACAACTCTGCAGGGCTTCTTCAGCGTCCTGTGACCATTTTCTCACTGTTCTTCTTGTCACAGGTTGCCTCTGAACAAATGGTTTGTATTCTGAGCAGAGAAAAACAAGATTGTGATCTGATTGTCCCAGAGGAGGTCTTGTTTTGGACACGTATGCATTCTTTACATTTGCATAACACAAATCCAATGTCTTGTTTTCTCTGGTGGAGCAGCTGACAAACTGTTGAAATGTTGGAATTGTAGCAGAGAGCGAGGCATGATTTAATTCACCAGATATAGCCACAAATGCTTTGGGGTGCTGGGTTTGTAGCTTAGCGACAACGGAACTGATGGCATCACATGCATTTTTAGCAATGGCTGGAGGTGGAATATAAACGGTTGCCAAGACAACACTGGTGAACTCTCTTGGCAAATAATATGGGCGACAACTTACTGCCAAGAGTTCAACATCTGGGCTGCAGAGATGACATTTCGCTGAAACATGACCTGGGTGGCACCATCTGTTGTTGACAAGCACTGCCACGCCACCTCCTTTTCTTTTCCTGCTCCTCTTCAGATCTCTGTCTGCTCGTACAGTCAGGAATCCTGGCAGAGAGACGCTGGAATCGGGGATACAGTCCTGCAGCCAAGTATCACTGAAACACATAACACTACACTACCGATACTCTGGCTGAGTCCTTGAAAGGGCTTGGAGTTTATCCATCTTGTTGGCCAGTGATCTCACATTGTCCATTATGATCGATGGAAGAGATGGTTTGAATTTCCTCGTTCTCTATCTCCGTTTTGCTCCCGCTCTGCACCCACGCTTCTTGCGTTTTAGCTCATTTGGGATTTGTGGCTTCAGTTGAGGTATTCTTTCAGCCTTCCCGATGTTAATCAGCTGCTCCCGATTGTAAATTAGCTAGTTGCCATGGTTACACATAATAACAAATGCTCAAAAAATGAAAAAAATGAAAAAATAGCAGTAAAAATCATCCAAACTTCACAGCACCAGAAACAGAAAAGTAAAATGTCCAAAAAATACTGTTCCTCCCGAGAAACCAGAAGAAAAAATGTCCAAGAAAAGGCTAAACTTACATATAGTCAACAGAGCTACTCCAACATGCAGCCACCCAGAGCAGCACAGTTCCGGAAAAAAATGCGGCTCTCGGCACACAGACGGGCAGCCACACTGCAAACAAACAGACTGGCATGGTTCCCCTGGATCAGTACAACCCTCCCCAGTCAGAGGCAAAGACTTATGGGCTCGACACACGGGAGGCGACATTGTCTCTCCATTCATTTTCAGTGAGACATGCGCGACAAAGCGATAATCGCGGGTCTCCCTCCTACTAAGCAAAACGTGAAAAACGTGTGTGTGAAATTATGCACTCGTGCACGTGTCGTGCACAGGCGACCCAGCGACGCGATCCCAGAAAGTTGAAATATTTCCAACTTTTCATCGCTGTGGCTCGGACGAGGACCAATCAACGGAGGTTTCATTCACTGGCCAATGAGCGGGCAGGATGCTCCGCACATCTCCGAGCAAACATGAAGGAGAAGTTGATTATTATTATGTTTTATATAGTAAAATCAGAAGTAAGATTTCACATAACTCTAGCAGCACCTTGTGAAACATCATATCTACCACTTTATTAACTCTGAACCGCTTAAATAACCTTAATTCCCTCCAATCTGACACAGCCAAACAAAACAACGGAAGTTTCAATTTCGCCATGGAACAGAACGCGTAGACGGCTTTGCCACTGGCCGCTGCCACGGGTCGCCTCCCGTGTGTCAGTTAATAAAAGCGACAGCGACAAATTTCGTTGATCGCGGTCGTTTGTCGCCTCCCGTGTGTCGAGCCCTACGGTCGTAGCGCGGCTGGGTCAGATCAGCCTTAATACGGCTGCCACACACACACGGGCAGAGAACTGATTAGGAGTACCTGGGTGCAGTTTGGCACTAACAGCAAATGCAGCTCTGGTCTGCGATCACACGATACAAAACACATTAAGATGGTGCAACGAGCTTTAGCTAATGCCGCACAACACAGGAGGGAGAGTACTTACAATCTCTGCTTGCAGTTGGGGTTTCTCATTACCCCAGTACCTGAAGTGCCATACCAAAGCTGTCCTGCTTAATGAGCAAGCAGCTGTCTTTTATTAGAGGACTCACCCCACCCTGCAATCACTCCAATGTGAGCCACCTGGCTCCTCACTGGGGTGGGACCAGATGAGACCCGTCTATCCATCACACTAGCTTTATTAAAATATCTATACTTATTTGATTGATGGCATTTTTTATTTTTTATTAGACTCAGAATGTAATCATTTGGCACGTTCCTAATTCGTAATTTGTAAGAATGTAATCGGTGTATATTAGCATTGTGCTAACCACTCGCTGTCGGTCAAACTGCAGCCTTTGCAATTAGAAATCTTCTTTTGTCACATCGCAGTTAACCGTTCAGCCCTGGTGTTCCCTTGTTCAGGTGTTCCCCTGTTCAGGTATACACCTGTTCAGATATGCACACACGGTCTGTACATTTAGAATTGGCATACAGATAAAAAATGAAAGCAGTAAAATAAAATCCATTTTAATTAAACATATATTACTTTACAATCACAGAGGCCTGGCCTAACCTTAACCAATGGGGGGGGGGGGGCGCTCTGCTGGACCTTATGGGCCATTCCCATCTGTACCGGGGCAACCCGGGCCGGGTAGCATAGGTTGTTTACATATCTGGGTGGCCTGGTATTTTTCCGGGCCAACCAAGGCTCATTCTCAGCCCTCTTCTCGAGCGGGTCTGCTTCAGGCCGACCAGGGCCAGCACACCCACTGCTGACAGCAAATTCACACCTTCCATTAGAGCAAGCCTCTGATTGGTGGGTAGAATCAGCCCACATGGGCTTAAGACAAGGATGTGTGGAATCAACCGGGCCAGGCTGGGGCCCATTATGGGCCATTCCCATCTGTACCGGGTCGGCCCGGGCCGGGTAGCCCCAGTCGGCCCCAGCCTGGCCCGGTTGATTCCACACATCCTTGTCTTAAGCCCATGTGGGCTGATTCTACCCACCAATCAGAGGCTTGCTCTAATGGAAGGTGTGAATGGGCTGATTCTACCCACCAATCAGAGGCTTGCTCTAATGGAAGGTGTGAATTTGCTGTCAGCAGTGGGCGTGTTGGCCCTGGTCAGCCTGAAGCAGTACCCCTCGGGAAGAGGGCCGAGAATAAGCCTTGGTTGGCCCGGGAAAATTCCAGACCACCCAGATATGTAAACAACCTACGCTGCCCGGCCCGGGCCGACCCGGTACAGGTGGGAATGGGGCTTTAGTAAGGTGTGTTATGGGCCCCTAGTGGCCCTATGGGCTCTACAGTTCTGTGTGAAAACCTCTGGTTTCTGCTACCTTGGACCTAAAGCCTGACCCGGTTCTTCTCTGACAGCATCTGTTCTCCAGCTGAACCCTCAGGGACTGACTGAATCTGATGTTCTGCAGAAACTCACGCAGCACGTGGAGGATCGGCTGGTTGGCTGTTTGTCTCACCGCTGCTCCGTTGGTGTCCTCAGAGATGTCACAGACATGCAAAGACACATGATCGGTACTGATCACTTGTGTTGGTAGATCAGAACCCTTAGAGATTCTGTCCTTATTCTGTCATGTCTGTCCTCAGATAGCATCCGTCCTCTGCTATCCCTGTCCGTCCAGCAGCAGCTCTCTGCACCCTCCACCTCCTTTGAGATGACCTATGACCTCAACCTTGCCACCCTCTGTGCAGACTTCAGGGAGAACATTAAGTTCCAGTATTCTCTGGGCTGGACTTCTCTGGTGACCCGGTTCATTGGAGATGCCAACGCCCGGCAGGCGCTGAGCGGTGGAGAGCAGAGGCCGAAAGTGACTTCAGGTTTTGTTTAAACTTCTGTTTCTTCCAGATCAGCTACCTGAGTAACCGCAGCTCTGTGTGCAGGAAGGATCCTCCATCAGGGACCAGGTGGTGGTCTCCATTGCAACAGCTCTGGTCTCGGTCACCTCCAGAGCATCCATGACGGTGCTGGTGATGGGTGGAATGGTAGGTTCACAACAATAACTTATATTTCATAAAACCCAACCTCTCGATGGAGCCAGCGGTAATGTAGGACCATATGTTGTTCTGGAAGGTGTAAAGTAGCCTGATACACCTGGGGGGTCACCCCCCACGTGTCGCTGCTGCTTCTGCAGGTGTGGCGTTCAGTGGGCTGGAAAGTCGTCCTTCTGTCCGTGTCCCTGTACGGTCTCCTTTACCTTTATGAGAGACTCACCTGGACCGATGCCAGCAAGGAGCGCGCACTGAAGCAGCAGTTCCTGGAGCACACCGCCCACCGCTTGAGAGCCGTGGTTTCCATCACAGGCTCCGCCTGCAGCCAGCAGGTGTACAGGTAAGCTGTACTTCCACCCACCAAACAGCTGGTGCTGCTGAGTGTTTACCTGTCTGTGTGTGTTTGAGGGAGCTGTTGGCCACCTTCGACCGTCTGACTCAGAGAGTGGACCTGAGTGAAGCTGAGTTGGAGGGTACCATCAGACAGTTGAGCTTCAGGATTCAGAAACTGGAGAATATCCAGAGGAGGTCCAAGAACTTCAGGTGAGTGTTCCTGACCAATGAGGCTCGATCTCTGCTGCTCTGGAGGAAACGGTTCCTCTCAGAGGTTATGTTGTGGGGGTCAAAGGTCAGATGGGTTATCTTCATCAGTAGCAGAATGACCATGGTAGGTTCCCCATTAGAACCTCAAACATGATGCATTGTGGGAAATTGCTGATCATCAGCTGTAGGTTAAACACCAGTTCAGGGTAGTCCAGTCAGGACCTTTCAAAATAAAATGTTGATAAAGGGATGGTTTCTAACAATAAAGTCACTGTTCCTTTAAAGGAGCAATATGCCAGAATTCTGCAGTGAGATAAACAATGCAGTGAGGTTGGAAGGAAGAGTATACTGACACAGACTTCCTTCTTAGCAGGCTGGGGGGTTGGCAGTTTTTCTATTTACTAACCCTAATCCTAACCCTCACGCAGCAGCACCGGCATCTGCAATCCCACACCAGCCGGTGAAAACAACCCTAAACAGCAGAAAACTGAAATCTCGGAAGATTGTTTAAAAAACTGGATAGGTGAAATGTATTTATAGATAGATGGATTCCTCAGGCCAAGCTTGTAGATTTGATGCATCATATAGGTGGGTGCGTATTTCTACTTAGCCAGAAGATGGTTAAACACTCTCAGCCAATCAAAGAGCTAGGAGGGGGAGGAAAGCTCGTACGTTATTGGTTCAAAATGAGACTTTTAACATATATTGTGTCAGAAGGCTTTGGTGGTCATGTGTGAATTTTGTAGAAGATATGGCAAGAAGATTTCAGGCAGTCAAAGCAGAAAGATGGGTGTCTATGGGAGGAGATCTGGCACTGTCCTCTTCTGAGGCCCGTAGCACAAAAACCATAATACCTACAGCAAAACCGACAAATAAAGAAAATCATTAATGTATTATAAAATATGTGGTCATGGCAGATTACTGTTTAAAGATTTTCGTCTTTGTAGGAATCAAGGGTTAAAAGTTAAAGTCCCATCAGTTGTCACACACACTGATGTGTGTGTGACATTTGTTCTCCGCATCTGACCCATACCCTGGGGGAGCGGTGAGCTGCTGACATGGCCGCGCTCGGGAACCATTTGGTGGTTTAACCCCCCCCCCCCCCCCCCAAATCCAACCCTTAATGCTGAGTGTCAAGCAGGGAGGCGTTGGGTCCCATTCTTTCAAGGTCTTTGGTACGACCCGACCAGGAATTGAACCCTGACCTCCCAGTCTACCTCTAGGCCACTGTAATGTTAATAAATAGTATGTTGGGTTATGTAAATAGCTTCAAGAGCTAATAATAATAATAATAATAAATTTTATTTCAAGCGCCTTTCAAAGCTCTCAAGGTCACTGTACAGGACAAAATATAACAAGCAAGTAATACAAACAACAAGAAATAAATGCTAAGAGTAATTCCCAAAGGTAGAGTCGGAGCAGTGTGATGGATAATAGACTAAAAAGAGTAGACGGAAGGAGGACAGTTACAGTGAGTAAGCCAGGCGGAACATGTGAGTATTGAGTTGAGACTTGAAGGTGGAGAAAGAGTTTATATTGCGGAGGTCAGGCGGTAGAGTGTTCCAGAGTTTTGGAGCTGAGTGGCTGAAAGCTCTGGCTCCCATAGTACATAGACGAGTGCGAGGAACAGACAGGGAAGGTGAAGATGATGATCGGAGAGAGCGAGTGGGAGTGACAATGTGGAGATTAGAAAGACAAGGGGGAGCGAGATTATGGATGGCTTTAAAGGCATGAAGAAGTATCTTATAGTCAATTCTGTATTTGACAGGGAGCCAGTGAAGTTTTTGCAGGACAGGGGTGATGTGATCAAAAGTGGAGGTCTTGGTGATTATCTGGGCAGCTGAATTTTGGACTAACTGTAACTTGTTGAGTGATTTTAAAGGGAGACCAGAGAGGAAGGCTTTACAGTAATCGATGCGACTGGTGACCAGGCTGTGGACCAAAATAGCAGTGGAGTGCTGACTGAGGGAGGGGCGGAGCCGATTGATATTGCGAAGATGAAAATAAGCAGTTTTTATTGTGTAGCTATTTATATTATTAACACCACTTGTGACCACTAAGCTGTGATACTCAATTTAAATATAGGATATCACCTTGCCTGGTCTTTGTTTTAGTCAGAAGATTCTAGGATTCTTTTACTCAATAAGGAATTGTACACACTTCGTTTTGATTGAAGAAACAGTCAGGTTTATAAAAATAAGAATTTATTTTACAAACAATTAAGACTTGACAAATTGTTTAAACTATTATTTACTGTGAGTGGATGTGAACTAAAGGATGGTGTCTGGAACTTATGTGTGAATATAATGTAATAGAGTCAGAATTTCCGTTTCTCAGAGAGCTGAGTTCTGGATATAAAAGAATTTGGTTTGCGTTAAGCTATAAATTTGTTATTATCAAAACCACATACAGACGCTATCTCGCTGTATTCTACCTCACCCGTTCTGGAGACCCCCGTTTGGATCCGAGATGTCAAGGAGCTGACGACCCCACTGCACCTGGTTCGTAGAGAAACCTCGATGCGACCAAATCAGTCCTGAGATGTCTCCGGGTCACAACGATAGATGAAACCGAGCTTCTTAAAAATAACTCTGAAGGAGTTTGCGTCAGCTTTGTTCTGCAGGAACTATCTTGTTGTATCAGCTTCAAAATCTTTGCTGGTTAAAGAGGTTATGCAACAGATGGCTGGTCTGAAGCTCGCTCTAGAACCCTCGAACTGTTGAACTGTTCGAACTGAGGGAAAAACCAGAGTGAACTAGTTTTAATGGACTGATGTTATGAATTGGTTAGCTAACCAAAAGTTGACAGGTTTGAGGATATTACCAAGCATCTCAGAGACACATCCTCTTTGATCTGGAGACTCTGAATCTGGGCAAAAGGTTAACTATGTGTCATGCGTTTTAACTTAACTTTACTCTGTCCTTGTGTGAGTGCAAATGGTGATGACCTCATCCAGTAAACATGCTAAGCATATATCATTAAGCACAGATCAATGAACATTTCATTGTTTTACAATTATTATAAGTAGCAATAAACAAATGTTTATTTAATGATTATCTTTAATTATAAAATCTTCTTTCTTCTGTGAATAGAGGAGTTATTTAAAAGAGTTTCTCTGTGATGGACCTTGGAGGAGAGAATGTTATTGTTTATCTTTTATCTCTCAGAGCTGCAGTCCAGCTGGTACGAGGAAGGCAGGCTCTAATTAAAGGGACTACGTGCAGACTTCCAGTCTCCTGTGAGGGGAAACTATTGTAGGTTGTGTCATAGCCAGGGGTAAGTTGACCTGGCTGTGGATCTGACCTGTGGGATCTCAAAATCAGGCCATTTCGTGACATTACACCACTGAACACATGACTGTTACAGTGTGAGACAGAAACTATAAACCCAAACATTCTTCAACAAATTAACACGACAACCACAACTTTTAGAGTATCTTCACAGATTATGGCTCAAAACGGAGGTATATCCATCAGCTCTCATCCGGTGCAAGTTCACCAACACTCGTGTGTGTGTGTGTGTGTGTGTGTGTGTGTGTGTGTGTGTGTGTGTGTGTGTGTGTGTGTGTGTGTGTGTGTGTGTGTGTGTGTGTGTGTGTGTGTGTGTGAGAGCGTCAGATGGCTGAACAATAACCTGTAGAATAATTAAAGTCATCATGCTAGAGCAGCTTCTCTGTGGTGGACCACACCAGCTTCTGCCACCATAAATACTTATAATAATAATAATAATAATAATAATAATAATAAATCACACACAAAGTTGTGAACATTTTAATGTCCTTGCTGAACTATTTCTGTTGAGAGTTTTAATGTTTAAAATCTGTTAGATTGTTACTGACAGCAGCTACATTTAAGTTTCACTTTCTGTTCTGACTG
The DNA here is from genome assembly GCF_043380555.1 of Nothobranchius furzeri. Classification (NCBI taxonomy): domain Eukaryota; kingdom Metazoa; phylum Chordata; class Actinopteri; order Cyprinodontiformes; family Nothobranchiidae; genus Nothobranchius; species Nothobranchius furzeri. Next base: position 34,194,848 of record NC_091751.1, read on the forward strand.
AATGCTGCTGCAGCATGGAGGTGTAGTTCTCAGTCATCCTGGACATGATCATCCTGAGAGTTTTAGCTGAAAACAGCTGGACGTTTCTGATGTGTTGGAGACATTTAGCCTCTCATCCCAGAGGCTTCTTCCAGACTTTGGTTGTGGTCAGAAACAAACACACTGGTTGTGCTGCAAGTCTCTTTCTTTGTTTCTCCAAAACATGTTTTTGTCTAAATGAAGGTGATGTTATTGTTCATAGAATTAAAATTCACATTGAAGTAAAAATTATTTCATCAAGTGGTTAGCTGGCTCATGTCAAACATGTCATGTCTTGAAAGAATCGGAATCGGGAATCGATAGGAACCGGAATCGAAAAAAGGAATTGTAGTCGGAATCGTTCAAAATCAAACAATGCACAACCCTAGTCATGCTGGAGAAATATTACCGTATGAAGTGTAGTAAGTGCTCCCTACAGTAAAACACCCACAAGTGCTAACACCAGATTTAACAGTGTATTTATCTACTTATGACTTGTCATCTAGAATCTTCTGGCGCTGATCCATTACTGGAAACAGCCATGAAACTCACGGAACGGCAGTGAGAGTAAGCTTTTGTTAGAAAAATGGACTGCAGTACTCAAATTTGACCACAGGATGTCAATCTTACATACTGCACCCTTAAATGACTTAATTTCCTTGAGAACATTCTGGAGAGTTAGTGATCAGGAGTTTATCATTCCCTCCTCCACTTGCTCAACGTGCTCGGGTCGTTTTATGGGTATTTGTTTGTTCGAGAATTTGGTTTTTTATCTCGTGCTGATCAGAAGCTGTTGACTTCAACTGTCATCTAGTCACCATACAAACCCAGAGGTCCGTTTCTCTTGAGTTCGTTTACTTTAGAAGCCGGCAGCATGCCATCATCTGAAGACCGGCCCGACTCGGGGAAGCCTGATTGGTTCTGCAGTAACACACATCCTTCTTGGTGTGAATGATGGCTGGACTCATTGGTTCTGATTGTAATCTGTTGTGTTTGCAGGAACCGAGCGACGGAGCTGGAGGTCCAGCTGGAGGCTTTTTCTACTCAGTATCTGCAGGAAAACTGAAGAAGAGCTGGATTCAGGAACCTTCGGGTCAGAACTGAAAACCCAAAACAGCAGAACTCTGTAGAACTTTCTGTGATCTCATTGGGGTGAATGGTTAGGGTCATGGTGTCATCTTTCCAGTGAACAAACTCCAACCTTGTATCAGGACTGGATCAGGAATTTTGGTCTGGATCAGGAGTTCTGGTCTGGGTTAGGAGTTCTTGGCTGGATCAGGAGTTTTGGTCTAGATTGGGTTAGGATTTCTGGACTGGATCAGGAGTTCTGGTCTAGGTCACGAGTTGTAGACTGGATCAGGAGTTCTGGACTGGATCAGGTTAGAATTTCTGGTCTGGGTCAGGAGTTCTGGACTGGACTAGGAGTTCTGGACTGGATCAGAAGTTCTGGTCTGGATCGGGAGTTGTGAAGTGGGTTAGGATTTCTGGACTGGACCCAGAGTTCTGGTCTGGATCAGGAGTTGCGGACCGGACCAGAAGTTCTGGTCTGAGTCAGGATTTCTGGACTGGATCAGGAGTTCTGGACTGGGTGGGGTAGAAAGTGGAAACTCTTGTTTTGTGAATATTTATGTGAAAATTGTCACATTTAAAAATAGTTTAACTTTATTAATTACCAGGTTATTTGTAAATACAAGTAAATTAGGGTGCTCTGATTGGTGGGTCAGGTCGTCATAACTCAGAACCACATAGTTGTAATAAATCCACACCGTCATGGCGAGGCGGTGTGCTGCGAGGCTTAGCTAGAACAGACACACACACAACAGCAGGTCTTTTCTTTTATTCCTACGTTAGCCCACATTACACATTAGTTCTGTGTGCACGTTGTCAGCACCCCAACACTAAAGGACAGCGATGAGTTGTAGGTTGCTGGATCTCTGCTGTGATGATTCACCTGAATGCAGGGTTCAGACGGAGGAAGGAACGTGATATTTCACAATAAAAGCTGCAGAAATCAACACTAAGATGTCTCACAGGGATCAGGATGAAAAGCTGAATGATCGAGTGATCTCGGTCTTGTCAAAACTCACACTTCCACATTGCGTTCCCTTTCCCGGGGGTGAGTGCACAAGATGTCCTGATTAGTGTGGACCTTGGCTCCGCCCCTCTTGCACCCTTGATCTGCATGTCAGTGAAGGGTATTACCGACAGTCCATTGCTGCGTGGGCATCTTGAGAAGAATGTGGAGCAATGGCTCAAGTGCTCTAATAAGTATAATTATTGAATATCTTATTGTTGTGTACATAACTGATTACAATAACATGTCTACCCAAAAGTATTGTTAACTGACAACGAAGTGATGCTGGCAGAAGAGTTAGGTGGCTGCCCTGTACTCGGAGGGTTGCAGGTTCAAGCCCTAGCCTGCAGCTGTGTGTCACCACCAGTGTGGGCATGGTTGAACGACTGTCTCAGGTCAACCAGGGGATCCTGATAAAACATGTCTGAAAGACAGACACCAGTGGAGGTCAGGTCATGCCAGTGTTGCCCCGCCCACCAAGATAGGGTGGTAGCCCAAAGGGCTTTTCAGGAACGAACCTTTAACTTCAGTTTCTCCACAGTTCATGTTAAAAGAACTGTTTGGGGTATCTAAAGAACTAGTAGATGATTATGTTTCTGATCTATATTTGAGTCTGAATCTAGGTTTCTGATTTTGTGTCTCCTGATGTGATGTCATAGAAGATCAAGGGTCGAGTTACGATATGATGGAGGGGTAAGTGATGAAACGTTTCTGGCTATATACCACAGAACACCTGTGTTATTCAGCTGAATCATTTCCAGGTCACGGTAACGTTCATGATCTCCGTGGCATCTGTAGCCATCGCTGTAGGACCTGCCGAGGATAACATCAACAGCATACCCAGAATAACCCAGGCCACATCTAAGACACCACAAAGGTTTTAAACTGTATGTGTTTGACTGCTGAGGTACAGTGAGTTGTCCAGTTGCAGGTTCGATTCTCTAACCACAGAATGCTGCTGTTGTGTCCTTGGGCAAGACACTTAACCCACCTCGCCTGCTGGTGGCACCTCTGTCAGTGCGCCCCAGGGCAGCTGTGGCTACATGGTAGCTCATCCCCACCAGCATGTGAATGGGTGAATTATTGTGTTGTGAAGCACCTTGGGGGAGTTGTGGAATCTTAAGATGGAGCTATAAGAATACATGCTAGCTCTTTACTAGCTGTCCTGAAAACAACGTGGGCTACATTAATAATTGGAAACCCTTTGGGGAAAACCCTATCTGATGTGAAGAGACTGCATCCATCCCTCTTCTTTCTAGGACCATGGCTGATTTTATTAGTCCACCATGGTAAATGTATCTGATATAACGCCTTCTAGAGTCCTAGGGCCCCCCCAAGGCAGTCATTCACATGCTGGTGGTAAGCTACGATGTAGCTACAGCTGCCCTGGGGCGAACTGACACCACTAGTCCCTCCGACCACCCCCAGCAGGCGGGGGGGTTAAGTGTCTTGCCCAAGGACACAACGACAGTGAAAAACCTGAGCAGGTGCTCGAACCTGCAACCTTCTGATTACGAGGTGAGCAGTTAAAGCTGCTTTCCAGCATTTTCCCCTTTCAGAAATGATGTATGATTAGTCGGAAATCTGTAAGATTATCCTATCATGTCTTTGCTAGTCACGCCCCCTGCCCTGCAGAGCTCCGTGCAATAGGAAACTGAGTGTCGACCAGAACTAACCGATGGCGTTAGACCACCGGTTACCTGCTTCAAATGTAAGGAATACCTCGGCTGATGCAGTGTTGATGAACTTTTCACGGACAAGTCTCTAAAATATAAATATATGAGAACACAACATGACATGAGCATAATACTTGTAAAACAACATGTTTTAGCTGTTTGTCGGCTACAGAAGCACATTTATAAACAGAAGCGTGAAGTCATCATCTTAAACAAACATAACAGACTTTTTATGCTTGTCAGCCACTAGATGGTGCCATCGGATAAGATAAATACTCCTGTGCCACCGTCACCCTCAATGACAACCCAGGGTCCAGAACAGGAAGCAGAGTCGTAGTTTAACACACCCCTCCGCAGCTTCTGTACTGTTACCCACCCACTACCCCATAGAGACAGTGTCCTGCCCATGGCCAAAACCACACAGATTAAATATCAGGCTTAATAAAGCAAATCATGGAAATCTCATAAATATTAGAACAAATTCAACTGAGCAGAAAACTAGAAAAATTTAATGTGGGTTATTGAACATTAGGTCTATTTTTTCTAAGACTTTGTTAGTTAGTGACTCTTTCCGGAGTATCCGATGGCACCATCTAGTGGCTGACAAGCATATCACACAAAAAGTCTGTCACTCAGTTTTTTTTTAGATGGCGGCTTCTATAGCCGACAAACAGCTAAAATACGATGTTTACAAATATTATTCTCATGTCATGTTGTGTTCTCATATATTTATATTTTAGAGACATACCTGTCCGTGAAAAGTTCATCAGCTCTGCATCAGCCAAGGTATTCCTTACATTTGAAGCAGGTAAGCAGTAGTCTAACGCAATTGGTTAGTTCTGGTCGGCGCTCAGTTTCCTATTGCACGGAGCTCTGCAGGGCAGGGGGCGTGGTTGGCAAAAAACTAAAAATAAAAGACGTATTGCTTAAAATATATCACAGTACATGATAAAATAGTCACTTTTACGGATTTCTGAAAAAACACACACATAATTTTGGAAAGTAGAAAACTCCGGAAAGATACTTTAATGACTTGATTTGTGATCATCAGATCTCTTTGCTCTCTCTCACAGAATCCTGGCTGCAGCAAGAGAACTATGTTAGTTTAAACGAGTCAACTCCTTCTAATTATTCAGATCATCATATTGCTCCAAGTACAGGGCAAGGAGGAGGAGTAGCAACCATTTTCCATTCAGACCTATTAATCAATCTCTTACCAATTAATAGTTACAGTTCTTTTGAACGTCTTATTCTTAGTTTTCCTAATCCAGATTGCAAAACTGTAAAACCACTCGTTTGTAGTTTTATATCGTCCACCAGGCCCTTACCCTGAGTTTTTGGATCAGATCTCTGATTTTTTATCTGATTTGGTGCTAAATACTGATAAGGTCATTGTAGTGGGGGATTTTAACATTCATGTGGACATTGAAAGTGATAGCCTCAATGTAGCCTTTAGTAATATCTTAGACTCAATTGGTTTTATCCAAAGAATACACAGCTCCACCCACTCCTGCCATCATATGCTGACTTATGGCATAGAGTGTGAGGAAATAACGATCTTTTCACATAATCTAGTCCTCTCGGACTACTTTTTGATAACCTTTGAGTTTTATATAACTGATTTTTCAAGACATGAAAGTAAATTTTACTATAGTCGGTCTCTGACAACGCTGTTGCATCTTTTAAATAAATTCAATTAAGTTTATTTATAAAGCGCCAAATCAGGACCAGAGTTGTCTCAAGGACCTTCACACAGTAAACATTCCAGTACAGGTCAGTTCATTAAGCTAATCAGTAAAAAGTTTCCTATATAAGGAATCCAGCAGGTTGCATCGAGTCACTGATTAGTGCCAGAGTCTTTACAGCAATCCTCATACTAAGCAAGCATGCAGCGACAGTGGAGAGGAAAACTCCCTTTTAAGAGTGAGAAACCTCCTGAGGATCCTGGCTTAGTATAAGCAGCCATCCACCATGACTCACTGGATGGATGGAGAAGACTGAGCAGACACACACACACACCAAGTAGTGTTTCTATGGATATATTGTGATTTCTTAGTAAAAATTCTATTTGGTGAGAGATAAACTTTATTGTATTTATCCTAGTGAATCTATAATTAAACGGCAGCCGCAAACGAAACGTTGCAGGTAAATAAAACCTTTCTATGTTTTAAAAAGAACTAAGAGATGGAATTAGAATTTCAACACAGCAAGAACACGCCAAAGATGTTTAAAGAAAAATACGGACAACAAGGATAAACTAGTAGTAGCACATTCAATGTCAAAGAGAGTAAAATGTTATTATCAGGAGAGGGAGAATGATTAAGTGGTTAGCAGCAGTGTGCTAGCCAATGGCCCCCTCCATGAGGCTACCACAGCTCAGCAGAACATCATTGTAGCTTCTTCTGGGAAGAAAAACACTTAGAGAAAAAATAAAGTTAACAGCTGAAATAGCAGGAAATAATGCAGCTAAAGAGCAGATTGTAGAAGAAAGTAGTTGAGTGTGGAAAATTGTCAGTGTATCCTCCAGCAGTGTAAAATAAGGCTATTGAAGGATAGGTATTAGCAAAACTTGTGAAGATCTATTTGCAGGAAAAAAATGTGTCTTGTCCATGCAGAGCTTCCGTAGTTTAGTTACGTCAAGGGCAGTCAAAGGAGTGTAAGGCGCTATACAAGTGTGCATCATTTAGGCTCCCTATAGCTGCTATTCTCTTCTGGTGTTTTGGCTGTACTAAAATGTTGAGGGTCTGACCTCATGAGGAAATTACTATGCAGTGATTTTCTCCAAAATGACTGTGCTTAAATTGCTCTGAAAAGCAAATAATCACATCAGCGCCAAGAAACTTCATTTCCCATGATGCTTTGCACACGGAAGCATTGTGATGACGTCACCGCCTAGTACCAGAAACACGTTCTGCGCATGTGCGGGAAGCCGTGGAGTTTTCCCGCAAACTAAGACCATAAATCTTCAGCAGAGACAAAGAAACCTCGTTCTTTTGCCCAGGATACCTGGCGGTGAGGACACGCTTGTCGAACGCTCCGACTTCTTTGAGCACGCGGAAGCTCTAAGAGCCAAGTTGAGCCCACGGGACCGCTGATCTGCTCGTTTCTGCTCCCCTCCAGCTGATGTTTGAGGACACAGAACCAGCTGAGGGAAACAACAACTCCATCCAGCTCTCAGAAACGCTGTAAGTTATAACTCAGCACAGAAAGAAACTTTGCTGTCTCTGTCCAGCCCGTGGAGAAACACTCGTGAACGCCAAACAACGGAGAAAGCATCAAACCGACGGATGACGCCGGAAACTGCGGAGAAAAACGGAGAACCGTCAAGTCATAACAGCGGGGGACGCCTTGCTGCTTTGGTGATCAGGAAACTCATTTTTTTTCTCTCCTTTTCTTCTCCCGTTTCCTCTATAGTCTCAAATAAGCAATAAACCGCGTCTATTGCTTAAAAAGTAGCTTCGTGTTTTCCTCTTTCGTCCCAAACACGTCCGTCGGGTCATTTTGAAAGAATAAACTGCTTATTGATCATTGTTTGGTATCTTAAAATGGTTTCTGTCATGGCCAGGCTGAAACTAAAAGATATTAATTTGTGATTAATCTTTTGTGTTGTTTCATGATCTTTTGAAATGTTTTGAGTGATTTAAGGTTAAGTTACTACTGATTCTAAGTGCTTTGGAAGTTAAAGTGCAAGTTGCCACCCACACTTTAGCCAGACAAAGGGGTCAGCCATCTTGTATTCAAGACTCCATTTTGAATCCATACACACGCACACACACACACACACACACATACACACTACTCCTTTGTGAGAACAAAGGACCCCATTCATACATCCTCCATCACATGCAAACACATCCATCTTCAATCATATCACACGGTTATTATTCATCTATTCCACTGTTTATTCATTTGACAAATTGTTAATTAAATGTTATAAAATTCAGATTTTTGTGTCCAGTAGCTTTGTTGTGTCGAAGAGAAGTCTCTGCTCCAAGGATTCTACGAACTTCAAGAAAGACTGATAAGAGTTTTGGATTCAATTTTTCCCCGGAAAAAGGGGAATGGTGCCCCGTATATCTAAGAATATCTTAATTAATTAATAAATCAGTAAATATTCCCATATTTACAGAATTTATTGAAGAATCCAAAAGTAAGTTGAAGCTTACTAATTGTTCGCTCCTAATAACCCCAACATTTTATTGGTGCGGCCGTGTGAGGCTTGGATACACAGAGATTTCTATCCGGCACAAACAAACAAATAAATCCAAAAAGCTTGAATTAAAAATAATCCGTTGTTCAGCCTTGAACCAGCAACAGAGTGGTGCTGATTTCGCTGAGCAGGAAGCTGCATCGAACTCTCACCAGTTACTCAGTGCTTCTTTAAAGGTGCAACGTGTAAATTAATTCTGGTTGACCTTTTAGGTTAAAAATCAGTTTTTCCTTAAAGGTGCATCGTGTAAATTAATTCTGGTTGACCTTTTAGGTTAAAAAATTCAGTTTTTCCTTAAAGGTGCAACGTGTAATTAATTCTGGCTAACCTTTTAGGTTAAAATTCAGTTTTTCCTTAAAGGTGCAACGTGTAATTAATTCTGGCTAACCTTTTAGGTTAAAATTCAGTTCCTCATTAAAGGTGCAGTGTGTAAGTAATTCTGACTAACCCTTTTAGGCTAAAATTAACTGCTAATTTAGCGACTTTAACTCACAGTGGCTATTATAACTAACTGAAACCTTCACTCAAAGACTGATAACACCTTGTTTGCTAATATTCTGAAGGAATAACTAGCATATTTAACACTGCAAGTGTTGTAAGACGTTGCTACGGCAACGCACCAGCTTTTGCTAAAATACTGAAAGGAATAGTATTTTAAGCATCAGTCACGGCATTCCGTGCAATCTTAAAACGCTAAAACCTGTGCGCACAAAGGTTAATTTAGTGTTTTTCTGCTACAAAGCTAGCAGTTGCTGCCCAAAAGGTGCAGCTTGAGCTATCTGCAGAAGCTCTACTAGGCTATTTTTGGTTCGGTTGTTAAAAATGGAGGGACAGAGTAGTGAACTGACCAACTCCCAGCAACCAGGTGGCGCTGCGGCCCACGACTATGAACCTGGCCTACTTTCTGGACAAATATTGTCCAAACTGGTCGCGGTTGCTCGAGAACCCGACTACCCTTCTAGGGATTTCACTGAAGAACAGCGTAGCGTCGAGCTAGAAGCTGTAATTGATCAAATAGGAAACCCGGATGGTACAAAACCAATCCAGGTTCACTTAGCTAAGTTAGCCCTGATCCTCTATCAGAGAGGACTCCAACGTGGTCAGAAGATCATGAACCTCCAGAGTATGCTAGCTGAAAAACAGCGAAATGGAAGGCTGATCGAGGAAGACAACACCAGCACCGATTCTGGGGAAGATGGGGAGAAGACCCCGCCCCCTTCTGCTGATGACAACAGACAGTGGGAAGGGGGGAAACACCTTGACTCTCTGGACGGACGCATGCCGCAGGGGAGAGACGAAGCTTATCTGTCCCAACCTTCGGCCCCGTTCCCTACACACACTCTAGGGCATTCAGGACCATCTAGGGGCCGAGGGCAGTTCGCCCTCGAACCCCAGGTTGGACCACCACCCTCATCTTCACGGCCTTCTCAATCAGTGAGAAGTCGACCAGCTGAGCGGCACCTCTATTTAGACCGCTCCCCCAGTCCACGAAGGGTGCAAGGTGCCGATTGGGGTTATGCACCCCAAGCTGCACCTCCACCATCCACCCATCCTAGCTACTCCGGTATTCGGCATGCCGATAACCAGCTGCAGGACAAAGCATCATACGCCAGTCCGTACCCGGACAAAGCGTATTACGCAGATGCCCCAGTTGAAAGACGCAGGCTGCACTACGCAGACGTGCCCCGGGAGGAGGATCTCCCAGGACACCCACGTGACGTGCCAGCAGCCCGCCACAGCATGCCAAACCACGATTTGGGCCCCAGGAGTCAACATTGGGAGCCCAGATCACACCAGCGATATCCAGCGCCCTCTGAGACAGACCGTAGGTCAGAGTCAGAGGATGACGCGCCGTACCGTGAGTCAGGACTCCGTGTACGCCAAATTGAATCGCTAGCTAAAGATATAGAACGCTTTGATCCTAACACCAATGAATCCAATGTCGACGATTATCTCAGGGAGATAGAACGTTGTCTGCTTGATCTTCCAGCACCCTCTTCAAGGGAAAAGCTCAAGCTAATTTGGAAAACCACATCTAGAACGGTGCACGGTTTCATGGAAACTCTACCACCTGACATTCGTGATCGGTACTCCTCGCTCTGCCGAGCGTTGAGAGATGAATACGCCACGTATGCAGACTCTGCGTCAGCTACAATGGGGGCCTTCTCCATCAAACACGGGAGGAACGAACCCCCCAGAGAGTATTATCGCCGACTCAAAAGTGCTTATTTCCAAGGTCGAAACGGCCCTGGGCTCGAGGAAGACCCTGCCTTCAGATCCCTGTTCATTCACAACCTGCACGAGTGTGTTCGCTCCGAAGTCTCAATGTATTGTCGGATGAAAAAACTGACAACTCAGGAGATTAGGAGATACGCTCAACAGGCTTGGGAAGCCGGCGGAAAGCCCCAAAAGCCTGACGCACATCACCGCGTCATGCACCTAACTCCCGACACCGAGCCGCGTTTGGAGCTTGAAGGCACAGAAGCTCCACCCACTAAGCCAAAATCTGCTAAACCTAGACCTGCTAAACCGCGAGAGCAGTCCCAATCTCCTCAACAGGGGAAGGGGGGTGCTGATTGGCCACCTAGGTCTGGACAATCAGACAGGAAGTGGTCCAACCAAAACCAACGGCAGGCAGGTCGGAACAGTGGAAGGTTTAAGGAGCGCCGCCCACAGGTAGGTCCCGAACACAAGTCCGCAGGTGAGTACTTGACCAAAGCCGACCTCCAGGAGATGTTTCAGCAGTTCCTAGCTAAACAGAAGGAACAGCTGAGATCTGCAGATGAGACCCCTGCACCAAAGTCTGCTTCTAAGAAGCCAGACTCAGAGCCAACGTCCGCATGACTAGGCGTGGCTCAACCCCCCAGCGTGGCCAGGACTTACCTGATCAGTTGGGGAAACACTACTGGTAGACCACAGGAGTCTCCTGAAATCTACCCCCCAGAGAAACCAGATACTAAATTTCTGAAGTTCCTTGGTGACTTAACAAACCATGATCATGCTCGCCGTTTGTACTGTAGCACCAACGTAGGTGGGTGCATACAGGTTGATGCTCTGCTGGATACCGGCTCAGAAATCACCCTGATGTGCTCCACATTGTTCCATCGCGTGTCTGACACCATGCGGTCGCTCGGGAAACCAGTCCAGGTTGAACCTTGTGACCTGAAAATCACCAGCTACACCCAGACCCGGGAGTGTATCACTCACCGGGCGTGGCTGGATATCACCTTCCAAGACATGACTCTGGTTCACCCGTTTTATGTCTGCCAGCTAGACACTGAACCACTTCTCATTGGTCAGGACCTGCTTGAACGTCTAGCTCCCCTCATCGACTGCCAGAAGGGTCAACTGTGGGCCCAGGTGGACACACCTAAGCCCTGGAACCCAGATAGCAGCCGACCATCCTCCATTCTTGAAGTCAGCATAAGTGAGCCGCAAAACCCTTGTTCCAAGGTCATGCCCCTCCCTACAGCTCCCACAGACGATGTCCGCCTGCAAAGGCATGAAACCGCTCCTGGAACTCCGTTCCGCACACATTCATCTTTTCTCTGCTCGCTGAAGAACGTCAGCCTGCAGCCATATGCACCACACATAGTTGGTGGTCTTACCATCAACTGCACCCACATCTCAGATGCTCGCCTTGCTCTTTGGTCTGAAAAGTCAGCCATCAGCCAGCAGACGTTTGAACACCTGCGTCAGAAGGACCCCCTTCTGGTCAGTGTGACACGTAGCCATCGGCTCTTGTCACCTACTTGGCCGCAGAGGCTCCTGAAAGCGCCAGAGGTCTGCTCTCTGACTATCCAACTTGGAGCAAGACAGCTCACACATACATTCAGCATCATACCACAGCTTGATCCACCTGCACTCATTGGAGCAGATCTGCTGGTTCGACTAGGTGCCCAGCTGGACACTTGCAATCAAGTCCTTTGGGCCCGGGCCACACCATCCTCTGAGCCTTGCTCAGAAGGCCCTGAACACTTGCTGTCCGGTCAGGCCATTCCACAGGCCTGCCGTGCAGTGGTTGAAGCCAGCACGGTTCTGCCCCCATTGGTCAAAGGGGTGCCTGTTCGTCTGACTCTGATGAAGCATCAGAAGCTGCCAGGCACACAGGCCTTCTTCCAGCCATCACCACACTTCTTGGAGCTCAACTTAGCCGTCTGTGGCACGCCACTCTTGGAGCTGAACAATCGTTCTGCGTACTTGTTGGTCGAAAATCCGACCCAGAGTCCTATCCACCTGCCGGCAGGAAAGCCCTTGGGCATGCTGATAGATAGCTCATTCCATGACTTCGAACTTTCAGTCCCCGTGATCGGACAACTTCCGTTGTTCTTGAACGACAGACAGGTTGGTGTAGACACATTCAGTACTTTCCCTTCACAAATGATTACCATCAAGCGGCATGAAGCCCTTCCTGAGGAACCCATTTGCAGTGCAACCTTAGATACTGACGGCGGTCAGTGTCTAACGGTTTTTGCAATAAATACTCAACCCTCTGAGTCACCGGTTGAAAGCCCGGAACATCAGAGACCCTCCTCCTCTGAACCTTATGACGGCTTCGAGGCCGAAGTCAGCCAGCAGCTTGACAAAGCGGATGCGCTGGAGTCAGAGGAGCAGAGAGCAGAGCTTAGAAGCCTGTTCTATGAGTTTCAGTCCATCTTATCCAGGGACTCCCTGGACTGTGGACTCACAAACCTGCACACGGTTCGCATTCCAACGAACCCGAATGCCCCTCCTACTTTTGTACGTCAGTACAAGATTCCCCTCGCTGCTTATGAGTCGATCCAGGAGATCCTCGATCAGCTGAAGGAGAAAAACATCATCAGAGAGTGTAACTCCACTTACAACTCTCCCATCTGGCCGGTTCTGAAACCGACTGGGAAATGGCGTCTCACCATAGACTATCGGGCACTGAACAAACAAGTACCTCTCTCCAGGTGGCCTATGATCCATTTAGATCAGGAGCTAGCCAGAGTCAGAGATGCTCGTTTCTTCTCTACGGTTGACGTAGCCAACGGCTTCTGGACCATGAAGGTTGAGCCGGCGGACCAGTATAAACTGGCTTTCTCCTTTGGAAATCGCCAATATACTTGGAACCGCTGCCCCTTTGGCTACTCTAACTCACCTGCCGAGTTCAACATCTTCCTCCACAAAGCCATGTCAGATGCTGCTTCCAGAGGGAACCTCATATATGTCGATGACATCTTGATGAGGAGTCGAACCTTCGAGGAGCACCTGGCCGAACTCCATCACGTGCTGCAACAGCTCGCTGACGCCGGAGCTAAATTGGCGATTCTCAAGGGACAATGGTGTCGAACCAAAGTGGAGTATGTTGGACTGCTGGTTGGCCCTAATGGAGTCGAGCCCCAAGCGGGACGCATTAGAGCCATTCAGGACATCAAAGCCCCAGCTAATCTGACTGAACTCAGGAGCTTCCTCGGAGTCTGCAACTACTCCAGGCAGTTCATTGAGGAGTACGCTGAAACAGCGAGGCCCCTCACTGAGCTGCTTCGGAACGACACACCTTTCGTGTGGGACAGACCCCAAGAACTCTCCTTCCAGTTCCTAAAACAGAAGTTGGCGTCCGCACCCTGTCTGGCTTACCCAGACAAGGATAAAGAGTTCTACATAGAGGCTACTTTCTCCTCTCACTGCCTGAGCGCTGCTTTGAAGCAGAAACACGATCAGGACATGAGAGTTGTGGCATACGCCAGCAAGCCTCTGAGCAAGGTGGAACTCCAGTTCTCAGACTGTGAGAGAGCCCTCCTCTCTACAGTCTGGGCTGTCGAACACTTTCGTAGTTACATCGGTGGACAGAAAGTGATAATTGAAACGTGTCATCAGCCTGTCACCTTCCTAAACAGCCAGCGACTTCGCGAAGGAAGAGTGTCAAACAGCCGCATTGCGACGTGGATGATGGTGCTCCAAGGATACAACATTGAGGTCAAGTATGGTCAGAACACCAAGCTAGCGCTAGGACAAGGGCTAGCAGGCTGCCAGCACTGTGACTCTGACTCCGTCATGGGCCCCCTGGACACACCTGCCGCAGTCTACCCAACCGCATCCAATCATCGCTACTTTGATGAGAATGTTTGCCAAGGGCTTCCGAAAGTTTACACTGATGGATGCTCCTACCTTCACGAAGGCCAGCTCCGTGCTGGGGTTGGAGTCGTTTGGGTGGACTGTGACACTAAGCAACCAAATCACTACCGGTTGGGCCAAAAGTCTAGTCAGTACGCCGAAATTGCTGCAGTGTTGATAACCCTCCAGCAGGCGGCAGCCTTGGACATCACTCAAATCGTCCTTTGCTCAGATTCAAACTACGCTAGACACAGCTTCATATCTCACTTCCCCATGTGGAAGGAGAACAACATGAAAAATGCCAGGAACAGAGACGTGAAACACTCGGAGTTATTCCTAGCGTGTGATCTGCTCACCACTGAGAAAGGCATAATGGTCTACTGGAAAAAGGTCAAAGGTCACTCCAGGACCCTAGGTCCGGAGAAAGATGGTAATGACGAAGCTGACCGCCTTGCTAAGCTCGGTGCTGACCAGGGAACCTGTTGGGAATTCAAAGACGAGTGGCTTCCACCCAAGGCCGTTCACGAGGTCTGCGCGATTACTCGTCGCCATGCTAGCCAGGCAGACGAACCTCGGACCGTTGAGGTACCCGTGTTTCTAGGCAGAAAACCACAGGACGCGGACCTAGTCACCATGCAGGAACAAGATCCTGACCTGAAGCTCATCCGCGAGCTTCTCCAAAAGGGCCCGATGTCTAAACAACCATCACCACCTACGGGCGCAAGCCGAGATTTGGTAACCCTGCATCGTCAACTCGCGCATCTGAAACTACAAAACGATTTGTTAGTTTACATACGTGACGATCACAGCCCGCCGCGCTGGGTTGTTCCACTCGACCACAGAGGAGTGATGCTTGCCTACGCCCACGACACTCCGGTTGGAGGTCACCGCGGAACAAAAGCTACCCTCGCGTCACTGACAGAAGTAGCATATTGGCCATCGATGTCCAAGGATGTACACAGCTATGTCCAAGGCTGCCTCATCTGTGCCCAGTTTCAACCCTCCCAGCCGCTTGCTAGAGCACCACTGCAACGCAGGGGAATAACCTTCCCTTGGTCCCACCTGCAGATCGACTGGGTTGGACCGGTTCCCAAATCGGCAAGAGGAAACAAATATATGCTAACTGTAACTTGCAGTTTCACAAAGTGGGTGGAATGCCTTCCAGCGCCAAACGATACAGCCGTCACAGCCGCTGTACTGCTGATTAACCACGTTTTCAGTCGATGGGGACTTCCACTCTGCATTGACTCTGACCGGGGAACTCATTTCACATCCAGTGTAATGACGTCCCTGTTTGAACTTCTGGGAGTGGAAGTGAGATTCCACCTCCCCTATCACCCACAGTCATCCGGACAGGTCGAACGGATGAACCGCACGGTCGTCTCTATGCTCAAAAAGTACGTCTGCTCCACTGGGAAGGACTGGGACGTCAAGCTCCCTCTGGTCCTGATGGCCATACGGTCCACTCCACAGCGATCCACGGGGGTTACGCCCTTTGAGATGATGACCGGCAGACTGATGACTCTACCACTGCACCTCCTGTATCACCCAGAGGATGTCAGTGTTGCCACTGCCTATACCGCTCATCAGTATGTGGCAGACTTGAAAACACACCTCAGAGCTACGTTCGCGCACGCTCAGAAGAAACTGGAGACCAACGTAGAAGGCGCTAAGGCCTACTACGACCAAAAGACAACCAGCCGCGAATACGAGGTGGGTGACAAAGTATTCTACTTTCGGTTCGCCCAACCGGCACGCAAAGCTAAGAAGTTCCTGCCCCGCTGGTCAGGACCATTTGAGATCGTGGCAAAACTCTCTCCAGTTGCATACAGGTTACGCATCACCAAAGCGAGACAGGAGCCTGTCTACAAATGGGTGCATGCAAACCAAATCAAACCCTACGTCAAACCATCCCCGCGGGTACAGAGACCAGACTCCCCGCAGGAGGTAGACGTAGTCTCGACATAGTTCTATGCATGGAAATGGAAAGGGGGGGAAAGTGCATGTTTAACCCACTAACATGTACTAACCGACAAAGAACCAGGCCCCCCCCGCCGTCACTTTCACTAACCAAGAGAAACTCCTTCCTAGACCGCTAACAGGATGTACCTACTAAAACCTTACAGAGTACTCTGGTACTTATACCAGGCTCTGATTAATGAATCTCTACGTGCAATCAAGACTTTGTCTGAAACCATACATCAGGATATTGTGTACACACGAGTGGTGAGAGATTTGATGCAGGACCTGCTCAGGGAAGTAAGTTCCACGCTGGACAGCTTGGTTGAAAGTCGTATTTCCCCGTACTTGGTACCACTGGACCTGCTCAAAGTTAGCTTGACAGCTGCAACCCCTCTACTGTGCACCTTTCACAAATCCACCTAGCGTACAGCCTAAGTAGTGCAATGCCCATTCACGTTGGGAAAAAAAATTAGAACTCGGTTTCCTGTTAAACGTTCCCATAATTGTGACACCTCACATCTATAGGTTTAGGTCGATGCTGAACATTGGTATTTGAAAGGACGGTAGGCATTTCCACTTTGAACTAGAAACCTGACACTCCATCACCTCAACCTCGAACAGCATGACTCAGAGTTTGAGATCATGGACGCTTTCCTGGGTTATAACTTTGCCTTCGATTTAGAAATTGACCAACAATTACTGATTGAAGGAACTAACTTTGTTAAGTTCACACAAAACCCGCGTGAACTTACTTTGACGCCCAAGACGCTACATTGACACAGATTATACGACTTTAATCTGCACATTGGTCGCCCTGGGGATGGGATGGCTCATCACGGCCGTGATTGCTTATTCCGCCTACAGGCGTGTTAAGAAACTCCAAGATAAGATGCACTTGCTCACCTACGGTGTGCCTCGTGACCGCGTTCGGGGAGACTCCAAGCGTGAATGTACCACTCCTGTCTAAAGGGGGTGAGCAACATTTTCTTTGTTATTTTGTAACCCTAAGAGTAGTTCTCACTTTAGTCTACCTCACATTTTTATCTGAGTGTTGCATTATGTCACATTCTTTATAAGCTACACACTGAATGTATGACCTAAGAATGTATTTTATGAGACCTCAAGGTTGCTATGAATTTTCTTGGATGTTATATGTTACATGTTTTTTTTTTTTTGGGTTTTCTGTATTTTTGTTTCTTACTTGGTCACATATTGACTAGTGGTTATGTGCCGGCCCAGCTCAGTCTGTCAATGACTCTGTCTGACGCACCAGCACATTGTAGTACCTCTTAGTTTTATGGTCCTTGTTTTAGCCCAAAGACTGTCCTGATCCACCCTTTGGACCAAAAAAGGGGGGAATCTTGGGACCACATAGGTCAATGCGCGTTTGCGAACTATGGACCTCGTACATCACCGCGTGCTCCATAAACTGAACTGTATGGCCGGCGGTGAGATGCCTTTGTGTCCACTCGTGGAGTTAACCGCCCACCGACCTTCCTCCTTCTACACTACCTCTCGCATGGACGACATCATCATTGCGTACCACCTGCGTGAGTGGCTTCTTCTCGTTATGCGCGTTGGGGACTATCCCGTTTCCTATCCTCTTTGTGCCTGACCAGGATCAAAGACCAAAGGCGCCAGGATCCAAGACAAAGACCAAAGACAAAGGCGTCCAAGGAGACCAACGTCCTAAGGGACAAACCCACCTGTGCTTCCGACAATCAAGTCGACCTACGTTCATGAGGAACAAACCCATCTGTGCTTCCGACGATCGAGCTTTGGGCGCGATCCCCGAAACCAAAAGGGGGAATGTTGAGGGTCTGACCTCATGAGGAAATTACTATGCAGTGATTTTCTCCAAAATGACTGTGCTTAAATTGCTCTGAAAAGCAAATAATCACATCAGCGCCAAGAAACTTCATTTCCCATGATGCTTTGCACACGGAAGCATTGTGATGACGTCACCGCCTAGTACCAGAAACACGTTCTGCGCATGTGCGGGAAGCCGTGGAGTTTTCCCGCAAACTAAGACCATAAATCTTCAGCAGAGACAAAGAAACCTCGTTCTTTTGCCCAGGATACCTGGCGGTGAGGACACGCTTGTCGAACGCTCCGACTTCTTTGAGCACGCGGAAGCTCTAAGAGCCAAGTTGAGCCCACGGGACCGCTGATCTGCTCGTTTCTGCTCCCCTCCAGCTGATGTTTGAGGACACAGAACCAGCTGAGGGAAACAACAACTCCATCCAGCTCTCAGAAACGCTGTAAGTTATAACTCAGCACAGAAAGAAACTTTGCTGTCTCTGTCCAGCCCGTGGAGAAACACTCGTGAACGCCAAACAACGGAGAAAGCATCAAACCGACGGATGACGCCGGAAACTGCGGAGAAAAACGGAGAACCGTCAAGTCATAACAGCGGGGGACGCCTTGCTGCTTTGGTGATCAGGAAACTCATTTTTTTTCTCTCCTTTTCTTCTCCCGTTTCCTCTATAGTCTCAAATAAGCAATAAACCGCGTCTATTGCTTAAAAAGTAGCTTCGTGTTTTCCTCTTTCGTCCCAAACACGTCCGTCGGGTCATTTTGAAAGAATAAACTGCTTATTGATCATTGTTTGGTATCTTAAAATGGTTTCTGTCATGGCCAGGCTGAAACTAAAAGATATTAATTTGTGATTAATCTTTTGTGTTGTTTCATGATCTTTTGAAATGTTTTGAGTGATTTAAGGTTAAGTTACTACTGATTCTAAGTGCTTTGGAAGTTAAAGTGCAAGTTGCCACCCACACTTTAGCCAGACAAAGGGGTCAGCCATCTTGTATTCAAGACTCCATTTTGAATCCATACACACGCACACACACACACACACACACATACACACTACTCCTTTGTGAGAACAAAGGACCCCATTCATACATCCTCCATCACATGCAAACACATCCATCTTCAATCATATCACACGGTTATTATTCATCTATTCCACTGTTTATTCATTTGACAAATTGTTAATTAAATGTTATAAAATTCAGATTTTTGTGTCCAGTAGCTTTGTTGTGTCGAAGAGAAGTCTCTGCTCCAAGGATTCTACGAACTTCAAGAAAGACTGATAAGAGTTTTGGATTCAATTTTTCCCCGGAAAAAGGGGAATGGTGCCCCGTATATCTAAGAATATCTTAATTAATTAATAAATCAGTAAATATTCCCATATTTACAGAATTTATTGAAGAATCCAAAAGTAAGTTGAAGCTTACTAATTGTTCGCTCCTAATAACCCCAACAAAAATATGTCTACTTATTTGACTAATGGCAGTTTTTGTTTTTTATTAGACTCCAAATGTAATTTGGCAATTCATAATTTGTAAGAACGTAATTAGCAATATTTAAACATGGCGCTCTACACACCAGGAGGAGTCCTACTTATCCTGGAAAAATAAGTATTGTGCTTTATAAAAAATAAGCTTCGACAAGCTAGAACTGCTTTTTTTTCAATGCTAATTGAGGAAAATAAGAATAATCCTAAATTTCTTTTCAGTACAGTTGCCAATCTTACACAGAATCATTGCTCTGAACTATCTATTCCCTTAGCCCTCAGCAGCAACAACTTTATGGGATTTTTCACGAGTAAAATAAATTCTATTAGTAACAAAATCATTAGCGTTCTCCCTAATGCGATTTCTTCTTCCTCAGTAAGTGAGGCAGCATCAGAGGTGACTGTAGAACCTCATCTGTGCTTGAACCGTTTTGATCCAGTTGAGCTTTCAGAGTTATCAAAAATATTAGCTTCATCTAAACCTTCAACTTGCATTTTAGATCCAATCCCAACCAAATTATTTAAAGAAGCATTCCTTTGGTTACTGCCCCATTCTAGATATAATCAATCTATCCTTAGTAAATGGATATGTACCACAGGATTTTAAGGTTGCTGTAATCAAACCTTTACTTAAGAAGCCTTCTCTGGATCCAGATGACCCAATGAATTATAGACCAATATCTAACGTTCCATTTTTATCCAAAGTCCTTGAGAACATAGTGGCCATCCAAGTATGTGAGCATCTAAACACTAATATGTTTGAGGAATTTCAGTCTGGTTTTAGAGAGCATCACAGCACTGAAACTGCATTAGTGAAAGTTACAAATGATTTTCTCATGGCCTCAGATAAGAAATAGGGCTGAACCATTAATTGTGATGTGACAAAAGGAGATTTTCTAAATGCAAAGGCTGCTATTGACTGGCGGTGAGTGGTTAGCACAATGCTAATATACTTGGAAAAACCCATAGAGATGCTAATGCTAATATCACTGATTATGTTTTTACAAATTATGAATTGCCAAATTACATTTGGAGTCTAAGAAAAAGCAAAAACTGCCATCAATCAAATAAGTACAGACATATATTTTAGTAAAGCAAGAACACCAGAAGAGAATAGCAGCTATAGGGAGCCTACATAATAAATAACGCACTTGTGTAGCACCTTACACTCTTGACGTAACTAAAATACGGATGCTCTGCATGGACAGGACGTCAAAAATTCTAAACATAAAAAAATTCAATAAACCTTCACAAGTTTTGCTAATACCTATGCTCCTTCAATAGCCTTATTTACACTGCTGGAGGACACACTGACCACTTTCCACACTCCACTACTTTCTTCTACAATCTGCTCTTTAACTGCATTATTTCCTGCTATTTCAGCTGTTAACTTTATTTTTTCTCTAAGTGTTTTTCTCCCCAGAAGAAGCTACAATGGTGTTCTGTTGTTTATTATGTGAAGTGCCTTGAGACGACTCTTGTCGTGATTTGGCGCTATATAAATAAAATTGAATTGAATTGTTCTGCTGAGTTTTGGTGGCCTCATGGAGGGGGCCATCAGCTAGCACACTGCTGCTAACCACTTAAACATTCTCCTTCTCCTGATAATAACATTTGACTCTCTTTGACATTGAATGTGCTACTACTAGTTTACCCGTTTAATTATAGATTCACTATTGCTGTAAAGACTCTGACACTAGTCAGTGACTCGATGCAACCTGCTGGGTTCCTTATATGGGAAACTTTTTACTGATTGGCTTAATGACCTGACCTGTATTGGATAGTTTACTATGTGAAGGTCCTTGAGATGACTCTGGTCCTGACTTGGTGCTTTATAAATAAACTGAAGTGAGAAAACAATGCTAGTAACATTAGCAAAGAGTTATTTCAGCACTAAAAGAGACAGTGCTGGCATGTTTCATTGTTTGTTAACTCAACTTCATAATAAATGTATTATTTAAAACCTTTGTTTTTATTGAATGTAGTGTTTAACTGTGGCCAGGATTGCGCTGTTGACCGTTATCCTTAGCAGGTCCTGTACTGATAGCATAAAAAACGGTACCGTAATCTGATGAAGATTTATAATGTAATGGGTGGAGCTACAAACTACTGGAATAGACCTACAGTCTGATGGGCAGAGCTGTAACTGAAGCTTTTAGACCTGATCTGGGAACAGTTCTGGACTTCAAAAGCATAGGAGGTCTGAAACTAAGTTATGAGTAGATAAAGGGTTTTGCCTTGGACCATCCTCGTGTCTTTGGTTTCCGCAGAACCAGAACATACACATTGCTCACACATCATCCACCTCAAACGCCCCCATCAGTTGGTCCAGGTCCCGTGTGCCGACAGCCTGGAACAGCTCAGTTCGGTCCAGCATGGAGAGGGCAATCCGCAGAGCGGCCCAGATGTTGTCAGACATCTGGTGCTGGCTGCAGGGCTGACTCTGTCTCTGCTGGTTAAGAGCCATGAGGAAGTTACTGACGGCCTCTCTGCAGAAGCAGAACCAGGTCCACAGGGAGATTAGAGTGTATAAAAGGCTTGGTTACAGCCAGTTGAACAGGTGAGTTTACCTGAGGGCCCCCAGGTTTATGCAGCTGATGCCCAGGTTGTATCTGGACCGGATGAATCCAGGCTGCAGCTCCAGTGCTTGTGTGTACGCCTCAACTGCCTCCTCACAGCGGTTGCCGTTAGCCAGTGTCGCCCCCAGACGGTTCCACAGCAGGTAATCCTGAGGAGGGAAAGATGAGTGATGTCATCATGACATCATTCCACAAGTTTGACCTAAATGTCTCCTAAGCAGACTCCTTTCAGACTAACATGGTACCTGCGGCCTGACGGACAGTGCGGCGCTGAAAGCCTCCACAGCTCTGTCATAGTCTGATACCAGGTTGTAGAGGACTCCCAGTCCAGTCTGCAGGTCTGGGTCCACACCGTCCACATTCAGCAGAGCCGCTTCTTGGAAGAGCTGCAGCAGGTCCTGCAGCTCTGTGCTGTATGAATACGAAATGCCAAAACATTACAAATCTCCATCTTGTTTTTGTCCCCGTGATTATTCTTAAACTACTCACCTTCTACATCCCATAATTAATACCCTTCAACACTACACTGCCTGTTCCAGACCAAACTCACCATTCAGCCCCGATGTGTAAGCGGCTTATGATTCCCAGCAAATTTCCCTCCCATCAGGGTCAACTAGTAGTCACTCAGCGCAAAACCTGGTGAACTGTTCAGCTGAAAGTAGAGCTTAGATGGAACAAAATGTTTTAGACTTTTCAGCCTGAGCTGAAGGACCTTCTCTCAGAACGCAGCATTTCCATTGGTCTTTAACTGTTCTGTTATGTATCTGGGGTGCTCTTTGATAATGGGTTTAAATTTGACAAGCAGCACTTAGATGTTTCCAGGACTGATCTGCTGACGCGGGGGGGCTTTTCCAGCTGTGGAACCATGTAATTGTTAGGGTGGCTTCGACCATGGACGGGTCTTGTATTACTGCGTGAGCAGAAACCATCAAGCTGTTTTTATTAGTGCTAAATATGTTTTATTATTTGGCTTTATTTATGCACAGGCCTTTGGTCACTCCATGTATGTTAAGTGCATAATAAATAAATTATCGTCCAAGAACAAAGTAAGGAGCGTCTGTGTTATCTGTGACCAGGACATGTCATTTAAATCCCACGTTACACCGGTTTGTAGGATATTGCCAAGATTAGAAGCAGTGGTGACTGGTGAATTGTTTTATGGCACAGCACATTTTAACAGATGTGCCAGTAAGACCTTGTCTGCCAAAACATTTGCCCTACTGTGGGAAAGTGCATATGAGTAACAAGCCCACTTTTTAATGTTAGAGGCTGCCAACGCAATGGGCGGAGCAAAGTGCTAACTGCTACCACCCAGCAAGAGCAAATACACTGGAACTAGCAATTACAGTGAACTTCTTTACTGAACGGCACCGCGGTCCCATTCCTCGAAATGGAACTGCTACTCACGCAAAATTAACACCAACCAAAAATATCAGCATCAGAAGATTAAACAAGAGACTGACAACAAACCTAGTAGTAGAACGCCGACAAAACACCCGAACACACACCAAAATAGAACAAAACTACTGAAAACCAGCTACCCACAATGCACCTCACTCGTTGCCTGCTCCACAGTGGGCGGGGTCACTACAACAACACAGTTCCAAAAACATGCTCAATATTCACTAATAAATGCAAACTCAGAAGCAAAACGAACAAAGCTAATTTCATGAAGTCAAAAGTGTAAATTCAGTCATTTAGACTCTTTTCATATTTTAATATGTAATAACTTTACTTGGATGGATCTCAAGTTGTCCTGCCTTCTCCAACTTTTTTCTGTTATAATTTCCATAAAATAATGTATGAAAAAATAGATATAGCTGTTTTTGTCTTTGTTTCCCACATGCTGTTAATTTGACAACTATTGTTCACATGGTAACGTTTTCCCGCAGATAACGGACAGCGTCGACGTTGCTAAGCGACCAACTTTCCAGCTCGCGCGCTTCCTCTCCGTACATACGCTGTGTGAAATAGTGGTTGAAACAGTTTTTAGAATATTTGCTTACCACGTTATTAGGTTCACACATCCATAAAGAGCTCATTAATAACACACTTGAACCGTTTTGCTACAGGTCATCGTCAGCCTGCACTTAATGGCCAGAATGACAGCCGTCTAACTGAGTTCTTGCATTTTTGATAAATGGTCTGTATTTGACATAGCGCCTTCTAGAGTCCTGAAACCCCCCAAGGTGCTTTACAACACAATCAGTCATTCACCCATTCACACGCTGGTGGTGATGAGCTACGATGTAGCTACAGCTGCCCTGGGACGCACTGACAGAGGCGAGGTTGCCGAGCCCTGGCACCACCGGTTCCTCCGACCTCCACCAGCAGGCGAGGGGGTTAAGTGTCTTGCCCAGGGACACGACAGGCTGAGCGAGACTCTAACCTGCAACCTTCCAATTACGAGGGTAGCTGTACTCCTGTGCCACCGTCGCCCCAAGTTCATGTATTTAATACAAGACTAGATTGCTGTAATTCACTACTATCAGGAAGTCCACAGAATGTAGTTAAGTGTTCATTGCCCTGCCTCCAGCTCGGTTATCTCTGTAGTTATGCTGCTATAGGCTTAGACTGCTGGAGGACACACTGACCACTCTCCACACTCGACTACTTTCTTCTACAATCTGTTCCTAAACTGCATTATTTCCTGATATTTTTTCTCTAAGTGATTTTCTCCCCAGAAGAAGCTACAATGGTGTTCGGGGGTAGGGGGCTGCGACTTTCACTCATGACAGAACAGCAAGAGGTGATCAGTCAACAGTGGAAGGTAACCTGTACGCTCCACAGAAGCATGGTGTTGCTGTCATTTAGCTCAGTTTTATGGCTTTTGTCAGACAAAGAACCAGGAAATGGCTGCCGGCAGTCAAACAGCAGACCACAAACTCTGGAGCAACCAGTGACTCCGCCCCCTAGCCAATCAGCGGCCCAACTCAGCCTTGCCAGGTACCTCAATGGAGCAGGGACTAAAAATACTGAACCGTGCCCTTGGGAACAGCGGTCGGGCCCAGCTGCTCTGAGTAGGGTTAACCTTTAGTGAAGTGCCTTGAGATGACTTGCTGTGACTAGGCACTGTATTACCCGAGGCGGCAAAGATATCGCCAGCGTTCGTAATCGCCTCATCATAGTTCTGCCATTTCTCCCTGAACAATTCATAAGAAATTAAGTCACCTGGTTAAAGTTAACAGAGGGTTCAGGGACTGCAGGCAGGAAAACTTCTATGATCAGTCGCCCAGCCAGTCTCATTAAACATCTCATCAGGATCTAAATGGAGATCTCTCCAAAGCAACTGTTGCTAAGGCCCAGGATAAGTTTTCTTACCTGGTTAGGGTGGAGCGGTGGGGGCCCCTGCGTGGGGTCAGTGGGGAACCCTGTAGCAAGTCTCTCTGAACCAGGTCTTTGTATCGTGGGTTGTGGCTGATCCAGCGTCGTAGAGCGCCACAGGCCTCTTGCTGTGCACCGCCATTAGTGAAGCTGATGGCGAGTGCCATGAGGGCTGGCAGATTGTGGGGGCGGAGCTCCAGACACCTGCAGAAAGTGAGCAGTTAACGTTTACCTTCCTCCCCCTTGGACAATAATCATTTACCGATCTGATGTTGATGAGGAAAACCTACGACCTCTGCAGGGACACAATCGCAGCTGGCTCATTCTCGTTCTCTGCATGAGTCATTCCCAGCAGCTGCCATGCCTAAACACACAAGAAGATTCCTTACAAACACTTCCGGATGCTGTGACACGGCCAGTTAAGCCCCACCAACGGCCCTTTTGATCTGATCAATGGCGTTTGTGCAGTGCTGCTTCCCCTCCTCTCGGTTTAGATATTATACCTTGCTGTTTTTCTTTAACCTGTAACTACGGAGCATCCATGATCCTTTGGTCAGCTGTTTTCAAATGTGCTCTGTAATAAACATGGTATGGAGAAAGGGGAGGAGCTTCATATCAGGACATGTGACGTTTAAGGTAGGTGTCACATTGTCCTGCAGAAGAATTCTCCCAGCTGGGTTAAGAAACATCACCAAAACTCTAAATGAATATGGAGACCGGGCAGTTTGGTTGGTGAAGCTGGAGCCAAGCCAGGGCTCACCGACGGTCATGAGCTTTGGATCAACGCTCAACATGCAGGGCGGCTGTGGTCCGCTGTAGAGGTGTGGTCCTACAGTAGTACGGAAAAACGACCCTAAGATTGACCAATAAAAACGCAAATGGTCAGCCATTATCTATTTAGAAAAAGTGCATTATATGCCTTAACAGCTTGCCGTACCGCACACAAGGTAACGTTTTACTGCAACAGAACCAAGACCTTCAGCTCCCTCCAGCTTCACCTCTGGGCCTACAGGAACCCTGATGTCCAGCTGGACCAGAGAAGGGGACCGGGACCGTGGTGGTGGGGTCACCTCAGCGTCCTGCGGGTCTTGCAGGATGGCAGCTTCCAGCAGCAGGACGGTGGTATTCAGGTCTCCCTCTCGAGCCTTCTCCTGAGCCTCGGCAAAGACGTTGGGCTGGTCCCTGAAAGGGTTGTTGGTGCTGAAGCAGAAACCCTGAAGACCAAATCACAAAAGCTTCAACTCTGATCTGATCATGTGGCAGCCATGAATTCAGACACCTGGCTGTTAGCTAGCAGGCTAACGCAGAGCTAACATGTTAAAGTCTAACTAGTTCTCACAGACCGGTGTGGTGAAACTACATCTGCATGTGACCCATCCCATGGGGGAGCGGTGAGCTGCAGACAAAGCTGCGCTCAGGAACCATCAGCCCCCCAATCCAACCCCTTAATGCTGAGGGTCAAACAGGGAGGCAGTCTGACCCGACTGGGTTTTGAACCCACGATCTCCCAGTCTCAGGGCGGACACCCACCCCACAAAGCCTCTGAGCTGGTTTCTCGCCTCAGGAGAGAAAAAATGTCTGCTGTTTGGTCAGATTTCAAACCGGCCAGTGAAGGCAGAGGAAAACCATAGTCACTACGGGTCTGAGCCAGGGCCACAGCTAGTTAAACAACAATACTGCCAGTTTGCCAGCCGACACGGAAAGATACGCTAAAAATGAGCTAAATGTCGCCTGGAGCCGTGGTTTGAGTTACAGGTGTCGTGCAGAGAAAAGTGAGCCTGACGTCAGCGAGTGGGCGGTGTCTTCTGGCAGATGAATGATCTTTTGTAAAGTGCCTCTCCACAGAAAAATCACCAGACGCTTCACAAGAACAAAACATTTTACAAATTAAAAGATGTTTTTAAATGATTCAAAAATATAAAAATGAAATTGGTAAAAAGAGCAGATTAAGGAGCCATAAATACTGAAATAAAGAAACAACTTGGATGTGTTCTCCTGGTATCAGCTGACATTCAACGTCTCGGAACCAATAACGTGATCCCAACATCCCTAACGTTGAATTTAAAACACAAGCAGGTCACATGACTGCTGTTTAACGGGCGTTGTCCCATCATGCACTCTGGGCCCAACAGCTGAGAGCATGTTGGAGTCTGGGTTCTGGTCCCAGGTGCCCAGACCAGAACCAGGTAGGTGTAGACCAGGTGTGGGTGAGGCAAAGACCTGCCCTGAGTCACTTCCAACTCATATTTCACATTAAAACCTTTTGATTGTGAATGACTAATATACATAAAATAAGAGACCCTGCGACTGACAAAATCCTATATGAACCAGAAGAAATGGAAAGAGTGTTCGAAAAATACTTCAATCATTTATATTCACAACGAAATTCAGCAGGTGAGGAACATTTGAGGGGAATTTTCGACAATTTAGATTTACCAACAATAGGCTCAAAACAGAATGCAACATTAAACGCAGAGATTACAACGAAGGAGATTACAGAAGCAATTGGGCAGACAAAATCAGGAAAGTCACCAGGAGCTGATGGATTGGGAGCCTCCTTCTACAAAACATTCGAGGAAGAGTTAACCCCAATACTCCAGAACACACTTGGAAGGAAGCCACAGTCTTGATTATTCCAAGGGAAGGCAAAGACAAGGAATACTACAGTAATTACAGACCCATCTCACTGCTAAATGTGGATTATAAACTGTATACTTCAATTATAGCCAAAAGAATAGAAACACTTATTCAAGATTTGATAGAGGAAGACCAAACCGGCTTTATTAAAGATAGACAAACACAAGATAACATAAGAAGTTTACACGTTATAGAAAATATCAAAAACAAGGGGGACAGCGCGATTCTAGTAAGCATCGATGCCGAAAGGCTTTTGATAGTGTGAATTGGGTATTTCTCTACAAGGTTCTGGAAAAGTTTGGATCTAATGAGAAATTGGTGAATTGTTTCAGGTCGTTGTACCAAGAACTTAAGGCAAGGATGGTAGTTTGACAAAAAGCTTTACACTAAAAAGGGGGGTACGACAGGGGTGTAGTCTCTCCCCGAGTTTGTTCGCATTATTTATTGAACCACTAGCCCAAATGATTAGACAAGAGGAAGAAATTAAAGGGGTAGAAATAGGAAGGAGGGAACATAAGATAGGACTATTCGCAGATGACATAATACTTTGTTAAAACAGCCCACAAAACTCATTAGGCTATACTGGAAACTTACGGAAAATATTCAGGCTACAAAATAACAAAAAACGCAGATAAATTACTCCCCGCCTCAAGTGATGGAGACATTTAAACTTAATTGGAAGGCCAAATCGATAAGGTACTTGGGAGTAAATGTTACAAAAAGAATAGACAAACCATATGATGCAAACTATACTAAAATAAGTCAAGAAATCCGTTAAGATTTGGAGAAATGGTCTGACATCTTTTTGGACTTCAGCTCAAGGATAGAAATAATGAAGATAAATATACTACCGAGACTTTTATACCTGTTTTAGGCTCTGCCAGTGAAAATCCCACCACAGCAGTTTACTGAATGGAACAGACGGATATCGAGGTTCATATGGGGAGGAAAAAAACCTAGGATTAGGTACAAAACTCTGCAGCTTCCAAAAGACAAGGGAGGACTGGCTCTGCCAAGCCTCGAAGAATATTACTATGCTGCTCAAATTAGACCCTTGATACATTGATGTAATGATGAATCAACCTCAAATGGAAGAGTATAGAAATGGAACAGAAGAACACCGAAGTACGAAACTTGATAGCATACAAAGATCTACGGGGAAAGATAGGGAATCAACTGAATGTCATAACCAAAAATACAATTGAGATGTGGAACACGGTTGTGGTGGATATAAACTAGAGAAAGAAACAAGGAAATTGAGTTGGTTTGCATTTGATGACAGGCTTAAGCCTGGGATGAATGATAGCGGGTTCATACAGTGGTCCAAAAAAAAAAAAAAAGATTACAGCAATATGCACAATGGTTGAACGAGGTAAGCTGCAGAGTTTTGAAAAGTTAAGTAACAGATTTGGACTGGACAACAACGAACAATATCGTTACTTACAAATAAAGGATTACTATGTGAAAAAGATAAAAACTGGGACTAATTATGCGATTGTGGGGTCATTCCAGAGAGCATATGAGGGGAAAAAATGTAGAGTAATTTCAATCCTGTATAAAAGTTTGATGACATGTAGAAAGTCCTCTTCCCTCTATATAAAAAAAAGGAGGGGGGACAGGAATTAAAAGAACAAATAACAGAGGAGGAGTGGCTCAATATCTGTAAAACGCAGCACCCCTCCACTAGCTCCAGGAGCTGGAGAGAATCCAACTGGAAAAACTTGGTCAGATTCTTTAGAACCCCAAAGATCATGAAAGGGGTGATGTCCGCGCAGCAGCCATGTTGGAGAGCCCGTGGGCACGTGAATGCGGACAATACGCATATATTTTGGTCCTGTCACAAGTTGGAGGGGTACTGGGACAGGTTATGGAGGAACATACAAAAAATAATAGGATATGGGATACCAAAAACATGTAAGATACTGTACTTGAGAAATTTAATACGAGATATAATACAAAAAGAAGATGAATATCAAGTTAAAGTATTACTGTCAGCCATTAAAAAAACAATTACCAGAATGTGGTACAAAGTAGACCCTCCGACTGTGGAACAATGGATATGCATGGTACACGAGATTTTTGTAATAGAGAAAGTCAGACATAAACTGAGATTACAAGAGTCGCAGTTTGAGGCAAAATGGGACGAGTGGTCTGACTACCAAAGCCGAAAAGGAGAAGACGCCACCACAGATGCTGAAGAACAAGGACATTGATATGAGAACAAATGTGTAATAATGTATGAATGAAGTATCCTTACACTGTAAATGCTGATAGAAAACGTGAATAAAAAATAAGTAATAAAAAAAATACCTTTAGATTGTGAAACAGCAGCAGTGAGCTTTTAATTTAAAACAGCTGATCTGAGGTCTGCTTACACGTATGAACAGATGTTTGACATCAGTGCAGCTTCTCTATCACCATGGTGATGTAACACCTGAGAAAGGATGGGATTAGAGCAGGATTACCGCTGCTCGGCCTTCTGGGAAGCTGATCTCAGACCAGAGGATTAATGCTGCAGATTAACGCCTACAGGCTGATAATCTGTCATTCCACAGTGATGCATGCTGGGAAAACCGGCCCGGTCTAGTTCCTGAAGGAGTGGACGTCTGACACACCTGCTGTTTTAGAGGTTCAGTTAGACAACATCAGACTTACCTGCTCTACAGGTGAGAAAGCGGGCAGGGCTGGCCTCTGACTATCTGACTCCTCCAGCCAGTTCCTCCGAGCAAGCTCCTCCCACTCTGACTGCATCTTATCCCAGAACTCCGTGTCTGACTGCAGCACACACACACACACACACACACACACACACACACACACACACACACACACACACACACACACACACACACACACACACACAGAGATGAGCTACATCATAGCCACAGCTGCTCTGGGGGACAGAGACTATGCTGCCAAACACAGGCACCACCGGTCCCTCTGACCATCACCAGCAGCCAAGGAGGGTGAAGCGTCTTCCAAAGGACACAACAGCTGTGGTGGACGGGGCTCAAACCTGCAACCCTCCAGATACAGGGTGAGCACCAAACTCCAATGCCAGCGTTGCCTTTAAAAGGAAGATGAGACGAGACACGTGAGTTTACCTCAACCGCAGCCTTGGCTCGGACGAACTCGTCCTCCAAAGACTCGTTTCTGACCAGCAGAGATCGGGTCCGTCTTCGATGTCTCGACACACTGCAGTCCTGCAAGCACGCACGCACGCACGCACGCACGCACGCACACACACACACACACACACACACACACACACACAAACAGCAGATAAAACTACATCAGCTGCTTCTGTCAGCAGCTCAGAGTCAGCAGGGAGCGCTGCTATGTCCCAAGGTCCCTGAACTACACACAGGATTTCAGGGTTTATTAGTCTGACCTGGTTTTCTAGTCTTACCACAGAAAGAGGCTGACCTGTGTAGAAGACATGAAGTCCAGGTCGTCCAAGCTGTGGACATCAAAGGTGTTCTTCTTCAGAGGAACGGTTCTAAACTCTGCAGACCTGAGGAGGGGCAGACAGCCAGTTAGCACCCCCTACAGGCCCCTCTGCTTGTGACAGCTAGTGGGGTCAACGCCTGGCTGCTCATTTTATTCCTTGAAACCAAAACAACAAAGGCTAGCCTCGTCCAGATGTTTTACTGCCAGGGTACGAGTGTGTTTACCACAGCAGTTCACTTGACGAGTGGTGGGAGGTGCATCCTGTCCCACATCTCCTCCTGAACCTTCTGTCCTCTGAGACCTCCTGGTGGACCTCGTCCCACTTGTCCAGAGGAGACGACAGACGGACTGAAAGCAAAACAACACAAGCCGGAGGATTTCTGTCAAGCTCTGTGTGTGTGTGTGTGTGTGTGTGTGTGTGTGTAAGCACCTAAAACAGGAAGCTCTCATTAAAGTAAAAGCTGAGATTAGAGCGTTAGTTTTATGACTCGATGACTTTGGAGCTTTTAGCTAAACGAGGCCCACCAGCTGACCTGAGCTCTGTTGCCATGACAACCTGAGTAGGACTCTAAAACACAGCAACGGTGTAAAAGTAGTGAAACAGCTGATGTTGGGTTTTTGTCTGCTCTCACAAGGTCATCATAGAAGCAAAGAACTTAGAAATTACTCAGCAAAGAGAAGCGACACCGTTTCCTGTCCTGTCGGCTCCGGTTTCCTGTTCAGTCGGCTCTGGTTTCCTGTCCGCTCTTCTGCAGCTGAAAGACGAGCTGGAGCTCAGGAACACGTTTTTCAGAGGTTCCCCTCGCGGGTCCCTGAACGACATCTCATCTGCATTCCCTGACTCACACACGTACTTAAAGATACATAATCGTGAGTTTCTACAACACGTTTCTACGAAGCAGTCATAGAAACTAAAAGGTACGCAGTCGAGTCCATGAATGCTGGGACATCCATCGACATTTGTGGATTAGAACTGAAACCTAACAGCTTTAATCTGAGGGTTTATCATCCAGATCAGGTGAATGGTGCAGGAATTACAGCAGTTTGCATCCGTGCCTCCCACCTGTTACAGGACCAACAGTGATGGGACAGAATAATAACCGTAAATGTTTTAATACTTGGTGGAAGTCAGGAACGCGCAGACATCACCAGACGCTGGGCTGCATCCCCGGTGATGCTCTGCCAGGCTTCTACCGCACCTGTCTTCAGTTCCTGCTTGTTCTTGAGGTGTTTTCCCTTCAGTTTTGTCTTCAGCAAGTGAAGTGCATGCTCAGTCAGATTCAGGTCAGGTGACTTGGCCGTTGCACAGCTTTCCACTCGTTTGCCTTAAAAAAGTCTTGTGTTGCTTTTGCAGTATGCTTTGGGTGATTGTCCATCTGCTCTGTGAAGCTCCGTCCAGGGAGGTCTGACAGCAGTGCCCAAGTGTAGCTGCTGGTGACCACATGACTAGATCCACCTATCAGAAGAGGAGCGGAACTTTTCTCACGGATCTACGCTTTCAACGAATGGCTGTCATCCACTAGTGATAAAGAAAGCATCCCATATTTTCACCAGTTCAACTTCTTCTGGGATCACACACACTTTTTTCTGCCCGATGGAATTCGTTTGAATAAATCTGGAGTTAAACGTTTCACCTCAAACCTAGCTCACATTAGGGATGCACCAATACAGATACTGGTATCTGTATCGGCACCGATACGATGCCAATACCAGTATCGGTATCGGTAAAAGTTAACTGATACCAGGAACCAATACTAATGCAGTTGCTTGAAAATGGCTTCACTGTAACTTGTCATTTCTGTTCACCTAATATTTTAGTTTTGTGATGATTTCCATTCATATATGTTACTTTTTATCTACCTCACAGTCTTTTCCTGTTGAAAGCAGAGAAGAAAATAAAATCTGTATTCCAAATCATTGCCTTTTTTTGTGTGGTAGAGGTATCGGTATTGGTAATCGGTATCGGCGAGTACTCAGATCCAAGTATCTGTATCGTGTCGGTTTGGAAAAAAGTGGTATCGTTGCATCCCTAGCTCACATGCTTCGTGTTCTACTTCCCCAACAAGGAAAGGCATGAGAAATGCATTCAGCAGTCAGCACCATCTTCCTACTCTAACGAACCACCATGTCTCACCAGCAAGTTCCCAAACTTGAAGATTACGAACAGCCTCACACCTCAACTCCCTTCCTCCTCCCCCCTCTGCTCACCGTGAGTCCTTATCCACCTAATCCCCAAGTGCACCACTGGTGCACCAGTAGCACCTGTGCACCAGTTCCCCCAATTTCACATGACTGAATGTGCTTCGTCCTGATTGGAGGGGAGGAGGTGTTGCTTCTCTCTTCAGAGACAGATTTATTTGTAAACAGTTAGTGTGCAGTTACTGTGACTCCTTTGAATATCTTTGCTTCGAAGCTAAATGTACACCTAAGATATTAACACTTATCTATAGACCAACAGGGTCTTTTAGAACTTTCATCGGCCATTTTACTGACCTCCTTTCTATCATCATTGTAGATTACACACACCTTATCATAAGTGGTGACTTTAATATTTATGTTGATAATGCTACCAGCAGATCTGCAGAACAAGTCCTTGATATTCTTGAGTTGTTGTCACGACCCTCGCCCCCTCGGTCCGTCCTCTCATCCCAGCCTGAGCCTTTTGTCCCCGCTGCAAAGGATCCAGCACCAGGGACAGCGCCAGGAGCAGCCTGCTCACACTCCAGCGCCCTTTCAGGACCTCGGAGAGAGGCATGGCAGCAAAGACAGCAGCTGATCTGAATCAGCCATCAAGCAGCTCCCAGGACTTAAAAGGAGGAACGCAGCAGACAGTTGAGGAGATCCTGGTTTAGCCGGAGATTCTCTCTAGCTCACGGACATTTACCAATCGGGTTTAAGGTTATTTACACCGTTACTGTTTTGGGGTTTAAAGTTTTTACTAAAGATCCAGGATTAGCCTGGGTTCTTTCTGAGCATGTTTCACACGCCTTGCTAAGGGTAAAACCTTCCGTCATGATTTTGACTTAATTATCCTCTTTGTAGGATTTAGCTGACCGAATGACAGTCTTCTGATCTCGGTGGTTTTCCTTTATCCCCACAGGACTTTTGAGCCGAGGATATTTATCGTTTAGGAGGTTGCTTTTTGAGTTTGGCAGATAGCCTTTTCATAAGCAGTTAGTCTGTTTATGTTTTTAGTTTCCATTATTGTTAGTAAGCCTTGTTTTGCCGTTCAGCAGCGGACACCTTTTGTTAATAAATCCTTTTGTTTTTACTCTAACCTCCTCGTCCTTTATCCACTCACACACACCTACACCTATTTTCTTGTGTTAGTCCCCTCATCCTCCTAGACCTTCAGAGGGGGTGTAACAGTTGTTTGACCTTAAACAAAACATCCATGCTCAAACACACCAGCAGGGCCACACTCTGGACCTAATCCTAACTACAGACGATGATGTGTCAGACGGTGTAGTTACAGATGTGGGCCTATCTGATCATTTCTGTGTTTTCTCTGAGATATCAGTCTCACCTGCTACTCTTCAATCTACAGTTGTCCTCAAAAAAGGTCATAGGTGACCACACTGCTTCAGCGTTTACCGAACAGATGAACGTATCAACACGTCCAACATCCACAGGGTGTATATATATATATATATATATGCAGGAATCTCAAAATTAAATTCAAGACTTTTAAGACCCCGCGGATACCCTGAAGATCCAGTTGTGTTGATTCACTCTTAGCCAGCTTCAACTTCTAAACACTTGAAGTCCTTGACGCCATCACACCTGAAAAGGTCAAACTCCTTTCAGGCAAACGGAAAGCTCCATGGAGGTTCTCTAGATCTGTTACTAATCAAAGCGAGAATGTAGAAAAGCAGAGCGCCGATTCAGGAAAAGTAATCTACCAGATCTCTATCGGACCTTCATCATGCAGCTGCGTACTTATAACATGGAGATACAAAAGGGCGAGAAAAGCCTTTTTCTCACAAGTCATCAGTGATAATATTAACAGTTTCCATGTTCTGTTTGCTACAGTCGAGAGGCTAACTAACCTCCCAGCACAGTGAGCCCCGGACTTCATATCTCAGACCAGATGTGATGAGTTTGCATCTTTCTTCAATGAAATAATCACAAACATTAGAGCAGCCATTCATTCCTCTACATCAACTAACACAACCCCACCACTGACACAGCCACACAGCAACAACCTGGCCAGAACGCCAACTTTCACCCTGATTAGTACTAAAACACTGAATGATGTAGTAAAGACCCTAAATTCCTCTACCTGCTGTCTGGACAGCCTGCCTACAAACTAAAATGTTTCTAGTTGCCTAAAAGCTGAGGAACTGGAAACTGTTATCTGCTCTTTAACATCAGGTCTTTTTCCTAAACCACTGAAAACTGCTGCTGTGAAACTTTCTACAGAAGAGGAAACTAGATCCTCAGTGTTGAACAACTACTGACCGATCTCTAATCTCCCTCTGATGGAAACATCATTGAAAGAAGGTAATGACCCCAATAAACAACTATTTAGAGTCAAATAACATTATGGGCGGTCTTCAGTCAGGCTGTAGACAGCACTACAGCACAGAGACTGCACTGATCAAGGTAATAAACAACCGTCGTCTCAACACTGATTCAGGTAAGGCATCTGTCCTGATGATGCCTGACCTCAGTGCAGCTTTTGACACTGTGGACCACAACGTCATTCTGGACAGACTCACAAACTGGGTGGGACTATCAGGCACAGTGCTTGGCTGGTTCCAGTCCTATCTCAAAGACAGGGGCGATGTTGTCTCTATTAGGGACTACCAATCAAAGCAGATCACCATGACATGTGGGGTCCCCCAAGGCTCAAGTCTAGGACCAGTACTCTTTAATCTCTATATGCTGCCCCTGGGTCAGGTCATACTTAATAACAACATCTCCTATCATAGCTATGCTGATGACACCCAGATCTACCTAGCCCTATCACCTACTGACTGTCGTTCACTGGACTCACTCTGTCAGTGCCTAGAACAAAAGTAAACGACTGGATGCAGTCAA
This sequence comes from Nothobranchius furzeri, assembly GCF_043380555.1. Taxonomy (NCBI): domain Eukaryota; kingdom Metazoa; phylum Chordata; class Actinopteri; order Cyprinodontiformes; family Nothobranchiidae; genus Nothobranchius; species Nothobranchius furzeri. Next base: position 34,231,200 of record NC_091751.1, read on the forward strand.
ACTTCCTTCAGCATAACAAAGACAAGACTGAAGTTATTGTGTTTGGCAATAAGAAGGATAGAATGGCTATTTTGTTGCTAATTTGCAGGAAATATCTAGAAGAAAGTAGCTAAGGGTCCTCAGAAATGTAGCTAGGTTCATCACTAGGCGTTAGGAACAGCGACAAAGTCGCTGAGTTGGCACTACCTCACTCTCTGCTGCTAAAGCTACGGATAGCAAATGCTACGGGCTATGCTTGAGCGTGAACGCACAAGAAGCAGCCTGCTCGACCAGAGCAACTCTCTTTTTCTGTGATTTTACAGAAAAACAGGCAATCACAGTAAAAATGCCAGGGCTCATTCTACAGGACGAGGGCATTGCAGGAGAATGTATGAAGAAGAAATGTATTAATGCTTTACATGTTTTGGCTTTCAAACTTCCATAATGCCCCTTTAAGTTCAGCGAAAGCACCGTAATGCTTCAGATAGAAGCTCTGGTTCTGCAGAGCGATGCGTTTTCATGTGAAAATGGGCTGAATCAGGACTTGGCTATGGTTTTAACTCACATCCAGAAACCTGAGTTACCTGAGTTCAAAGAGATCCTTTCAGGGGTTCTGGGAAGAGCTGGTCCCTCCACCTGGGTCAGCTCTGTCTCCTCGGTTCTGTTTCTGTGGCCAGGACTCTTGCAGCTCCCCAGCCTCTTTAGAGGGCTCCGCCTCCTGAAGGTCTTGTTGGTGCTGCTGCTCTCACCGAGGTCCAACAGGTCCAGAGTGGTGGACAGAACTGCAAAAGAATCAGATATATCACCTGATTAGGTAGTGTAAGGGAAAAATGAGAGGTTCTTACATTTTAATTAATGAGCCGTAAGGCGTGGGATTCCATAGGGAATATGAAATCCGCCTCACGGATCGGGGTTGGTTAAACCAGAAGATTGGGTCTTTTTAATGCAGAGATCATGTAACCGTTATGTATTCACTCAGAGACAACAGAATAGAACGAGTCAAGTTTAAAAGTTAAGAAATTGTATTACTAACAATTAAACTAGGCTTATTTAAGAACTAAGTGTATAGTGCGACTAAAAATGGATGAGGCGGTGAATGGATGGCGTGTCATGTAAATCAGAACCCGCAAATCCGAAGAAGCAATTAGTTCTGACGGGAACTGAAGATGTTGGTTTGGAATAAGCTTGGGTTCGTTTCAGAACTGCACGAGACACCATTAAGCCGCGCCTACCTGCCTGGTGGGAGTCCTCTGTGAGATCAGGAATGCCGAGGTCCACCCGGACCCTCTCTGGACACCGAGCTGGTAGCAGAGCTGCGGTTCCGACCAGACCCGTCTCAAGATACTGCCGGCACACGACTCTTTTCTTGGCGTCTGTTCAGACCCAAACTGGGTCAGTGGAGCTTTTATTCTGAAAGGAACTGTTGTCGTTGCTGGTTGTTATAGCGACTGGATTTTCTCAGCTTGTCGTGGTTCTTTCGGTTGAAGAGTTAAAGTTGATGACTGGCCACTCTGTCACTTTGCTCTGGAACGCTTTGAACTGCATTAGAGCTGACGTGGCATCTATTTTATACCTCGGATGTTATGGTTTATTGTCGAATGAAAATGACCAAACACCGTCAGAAGCACGCCTCCGTCAGATCTGTAAGATTCTGATTGGATCAGTGAAAAAAAAGTGTCATGTCCTTTTAACACCATGTGAAATGAGTCCTGTTGGAACATTTAAAGTTACATTACTTCATTTCTAAGATCATAATAAAATAATTAATATTTTAATTTCACAGGTCGGTCACATCTTATTATATTGACTAACACTTTGATGGATTACCTTTATTAAAATAGTTATTTGATTAATCAAAAGAAAAGAGTTCATTCTTCTTTCTTCTGTCTTCATGCTGGAATGTAAACAGTTTAGAAATGACTGTATGACCTTCAGGCTGTTTCAGACACACTGACACTGTGTCAAAAGGAAACAGCTGTTAGGGTAGAAATGGCTCCTTCATCACGTTACAGTAGCAACAGTTCTGGCCCGCAGATTCCAACTGGATAAGAACCTCTTTGCCTCTGAGGGAATTTACTCAGGGTCCAAGAACTAACGTCCTCTCTGACTCTTAACATAACCCCCCAAACCTCATGGTAGTCAAAAACAGCCCAGATCCAAACACTGGATCAGGTCCAGAACAGAGCTGGGGTCAGCATACTTGCTGTGTTGGAGGTCTCAAGTCGGCTGGATGCAGAGTCAGTGCGGCTCTCCGACAGGAAGTCATCGACGGAGGGGCTCAGCAGGGGGCGGCTTTCCTGCTGCTCACCTGCCAGCTGTGTGGGGGGCAGAGGTTAACGTTAGAGCCAAGTGAGCCCAGCAGAACCCATCCGAACCCATAAAACCTGACTGGACCTCTGATGTCAATTTAAATATAATTTATGATAGGGATGGACAATATATCGGCATCAATATCGGTATCGGCCACTGTTAGTCATTTTTTAACTTATCGGTATCGGTCCGATAAATAAAACCGGGCCATTATTAACAACCGATATGTTTTCCATCTTGTCTCCATTTGTTTGCCGGTTTCAGAGGGTGGGGTGGGGGTGATGTGTAATTGTTTAGTCATATCACAGTGATTGTAGTCATCTCAGAACCATAAATGTGTGTGTGTGTGTGTGTGTGTGTGTGTGTGTGTGTGTGTGTGTGTGTGACGTGTGTGTGTGTGTGTGTGTGTGTGTGTGTGTGTGTGTGTGTGTGTGTGTGTGTACATAACGTAAATTCAGCTTTAATAATTTAATTCTAAACAAAATCAGCTGATTTTAGAAGACTTAATGTCAGCATATCGGTTATCGGCCATAACAGTGATCTTAAGATTGGATATCGGTATCGGCCCAATACCCAGAGGTCTTAATATCGAATATATCGATGCATCACTAATTTATGAAGTTTTACCAAAATCCTGTCTGGACTGGACCCATCACTCAGATTTATAATCTATGTAAAAGCAGGCTGGGCTGGGCTTTATCACATCCTTCAGGACCACGGACCACACTGGTCTGTGTGTGTCTAGGGTTAAGGTGAGCCAGGAAAATACCACACCACTTTTATTTATGAAGTGCTTTTAACATGGCATTATAGCCAACCAAAGCCCTGCACATAGTAAAAAAACACAAGCATCAAATAGTCACGTCATACAAAAATATATATAAAAAGTATACAAAATACATCTTAGGTGTGTTCTTGCTGTGTCGTGGTTCTAATTCCATGCTTTCGTTCTTTTTAAACACAGACACTGTTTTGTTTACCTGTTTTGTAGCTACAGTTTCGCCGACGGCTGCCGGCTTCTTCAGGCTGACGCCGGCAGCCGTCGGCGAAACTGTAGCTACAAAACAGGTAAACAAAACTGTTTCTGTGTTTAAAAAGAACGAAAGCATGGAATTATACAAAATACAGTCAACCAAACAACTGGAACCATAAAAACAGACCATGGATTTAAAATTAAAGAACCAAAGTGGAAGGGGATCTGTGTGTATCTTTAGAGTATTTAGAGTGTATTCTGTGTGTATCTATAGAGTATTTGGAGTGTATTCAGTGTATTTCTTGAGTATTTGGAGTGTATTCTGTGTGTAGCTACTGTGTGTAGCTATAGATTATTTGGAGAGTATTCTGTGTATATCTATAGATTATTTAGAGTGTATTCTGTGTGTATCTATAGAGTATTTGGGGTGTATTCTGTGTGTGTCTATAGAGTATTTGGGGTGTATTCTGTGTGTGTCTATAGAGTATTTGGAGTGTACAGTGGTGTGAAAACCTATTTGCCCCCTTCCTGATTTCTTATTCTTTTGCATGTTTGTCACACAAAATGTTTCTGATCACCTAACACATTTAACCATTAGTCAAAGAAAACACAAGTAAACACAAAATGCAGTTTTGAAATGATGGTTTTTATTATTTAGGGAGAGAACAAAATCCAAACCTACATTGCCCTGTGTGAAAAAGTAATTGCCTCCTGAACCTAGTAACTGGTTGGGCCTCTTGCAGCAATAACTGCGATCAAGTGTTTGCGATAACTTGCTACGAGTCTTTTACAGAGCTCTGGAGGAATTTTGGCCCACTCCTCTTTGCAGAATTGTTGTAATTCAGCTTAATTTGAGGGTTTTCTAGCATGAACCGCCTTTTTAAGGTCATGCCATTGCATCTCAAAAGGATTCAGGTCAGGACTTTGACTAGGCCACTCCAAAGTCTTCATTTTGTTGTTCTTCAGCCATTCAGAGGTGGATTTGCTGGTGTGTTTTGGGTCATTGTCCTGCTGCAGCACCCAAGATCGCTTCAGCTTTAATTGACGAACAGATGGCCGGACATTCTCCTTCAGGATGTTTTGGTAGACAGTAGAATTCATGGTTCCATTTATCACAGCAAGCCTTCCAGTTGCCGAAGCAGCAAAACAACCCCAGACCATCACACTACCACCACCATATTTTACTGTGGTATGATGTTCTTTGTCTGAAATGATGTGACTTCTACGCCAGATGTAGCAGGACATTTGCCTTCCAAAAAGTTCAACTTTTGTCTCATCAGTCCACAAGGTATTTTCCCAAAAGTCTTGGCAATCATTGAGATGTTTCTTAGCAAAATCGAGACGAGCCCTAATGTTCTTTTTGCTTAACAGTGGTTTGCGTCTTGGAAATCTGCCATGCAGGCCATTTTTGCCCAGTCTCTTTCTTATGGTGGAGTCGTGGACACTGACCTTAATTGAGGCAAGTGAGGCCTGCAGTTGTTTAGAAGTTGTCCTGGGGTCCTTTGTGACCTCTCGGATGAGTTGTCTCTGCACTCTTGGGGTAATTTTGGTCGGCCGCCCACTCCTGGGAAGGTTCACCACTGTTCCATGTTGTTGTCATCTGTGGATAATGGCTCTCACTGTGGTTCACTGGAGTCCCAAAGCTTTAGAAATGGCTTTATAACCTTTACCAGACTGATAGATCTGAATTACTTTGTTCACACCCAGGGGCGACCACCCCCGCCGGGGACCCAGCAGAGCCCAGGGACCCAGACCCCACCAGGCAGCCACTGGGATTGGTCAGGCAGATGCCAAAAATCTTAAACTCCCTGACCCGGGAGCCACAACCCAGGGAGACCAAGGCACCGCACTCCACACCAGGTGTGGCAGGGAGAGGGGAGACAAAGATCTATATCATCAAAAGAAGTCCCAGGAGAAAGGAGGAGTCAAAGGCCCCACCTGACATATACAGTCATACACAAACACAGTCACACACTCCCTCCCTCAAGCTCACACACACACATACAACCAAAGACTTACAAAAATGCACGCCGGACACCCACTCATGCTCCCCATACACACCCTATTCACTTTGGTCCCGGTACTGCTGCACATGGGGTACAACCATCACCGGTTCCCAGAGTTTGACCCTGGGGGGCGGCATTATAGAGAGGTCTATCTGAGTCCTGCTAATGGTCTGATAGGTCCCATTAAAGGCAGGAGGTTGAATCTGCTGCTGGAGGAGCTACGTCAACTTCAGATATTTATATCCTCCAGCAGCTCCACTGCAGATTAATCTTAGATGAGAGTGAATCCTCCATGGCCCAGCTGCTTCGGTCACCCTCACTGTAACTACAGGAGCCTGCAGAGGACAAATATCATGTGGCTCAGCATGAGGAGGTCACTACAGACACAGCCATCTGGTCTGCAGGATGCTGAAGATGGATAACAAGAGAAACTGAATGCATTAAAACATAAAATCTAACTTCAGGAGCAGCCTGATCAATCAGACCTTATATGGGTAAACAGGAACTAAAACGGACAAAGTCTGTTCCTGTGGTCTACGGGGGACATGATGGGGGATGGATGATGGTAATGATGATGATGGAGAAGATATCGATCAGAAGCCCTGTTCTGCATTTTCTTTAAATAAAGTGTCACATTAAAGCAAGTCTGTTGTTCCTGTTATAGATGATAAATGACACTCATAGCGCTTCACACTACAGTCTCTCACACACACACACACACACACACACACACACACACACACACACACACACACACACACACACACACACACACACACACACACACACACACACACACACACACACACACACACACACACCAGACTCTTATTGCTTGAAGATGAATAAATAAATGAATGAATTTATTTTGATTTTATATTATCATAATAGTAGTATCATTGTACAATTATAGGTTATGAAATGGAACAATCGAAATTGGAATGGATTGAAGTCGATGGTTATTTTGTCCATCCCAAGTGTCCTCATGTTACACAGAAACAATTACGCAGGATAAAAATGAAATAAAATGCAAAGGAATAAAAAATGAGAGAAAATAAGAATAAAATCTAAAAATGAAATAAAATGTTGAATTAAGCTAAGGCATAAAAATAAAACATTTAGACCAATACAATGAATTAAAATATAAATGGAATGAAAAAGCTGCTGGAGGACACACTGACCACTTTCCACACTCGACCACTTTCTTCTACAATCTGCTCTTTAACTGCATTATTTCCTGCTATTTCAGCTGTTAACTTTATTTTTCTTTAAGTGTTTTTCTCCCCAGAAGAAGCTACAATGATGTTCTGCTGAGCTGTGGTGGCCTCATGGAGGGGGCCATCGGCTAGCACACTGCTGCTAACCACTTAACTAGTTTACCCGCTGTGTGTGTGTCTGCTCTGTCTTCTCCATCCCCAGTGAGTCATGGTGGATGGCTGCTTGGTCGTCTGGAGGTTTCTCACTCTTAAAAGTGAGTTTTCCTCTCCACTGTCGCTGCATGCTTGCTTAGTATGAGGATTGCTGTAAAGACTCTGACACTAGTCAGTGACTCGATGCAACCTGCTGGGTTCCTTATATAGAAACTTTTTACTGATTAGCTTAATGAACTGACCTGTATGGGAATGTTTACTGTGTGAAGATCCTTGAGATGACTCTTGTCGTGATATGAAGCTTTATAAATAAACTTGAATTGAATTGGAAAAAAAGCTAAAAATCAAGGCTAGGCATAATTATACACAGCATTATATACATTATATTTATAATCAACAATACAATGAATCTAGAGTTGTAACTTCAATAATGTAAAGTATTGTGTGATTAGTCAAGGTTAGATATGTAATCCTGCTATGAGTTACATTTGCGTCACGTGAGTTATTCGTTTGTTATGTTTTGGTATGAGTTAATGATTTATTTCTTTGTAGTTGTTTTTAAAGTGACAGACAGTTTTTTAGTTCCTTGTCCAGTGAGTTCCAAAGTTTAACACCTTTTATTGATAAGCTAGTTTGTTTCAGAGTTGTTCAACAGAGTATTTGTTGAAAATCCGATAGTTGTCTTTGTGGTTTCTTTCTTGAATGAGGTTTGAAACATTTATGAATATCTTTTGGTACTGGTTTGTATTTGACCTTGTATATGACCAACACGGTGCGTGTCTTCAAATGTTTGATTGGATAAACAGTGCATCGGTATGTTCTCTGTAATGTTTTTATGATGACTCTTATTGCTCTTTTTTGTAAAATGATAGAGATATGGTAGTAGTTTTATACGTGTTGCCACACAGTAGGTTAGGTATGGTGTGATCAATGAGTGAAACAGCATTTCAATGTTATTTTAGTTAAAAAGTGTTTAGATATGTTTAGTATCGATATGTTTTTGCATATTTTTTGGTTTGTGCATTTTATATGGTGTTTCCCGGATAGTTTGTGATCAAGTTTTACTCCTAAGAATTGAATCTAATTAACCTTATCTATGAAATTTCCATAGATTGATATATCATTTCTTCTTTTTCTTTTGTTGCCAAACATAATGCATTTGGTTTTATTTCAATTAATGGATTTTGTTTATTTTTGTAAAATCTTTTGTCCATTCTTCAATTTTTACCATTTCTGTTTTTATGTCATTATATTTTAGATTTGTGCCTGAATTGAATATATTTGTGTTATCTGCGATTAAGAGAAGCTTTAGAATATTTGAAACTGCATGAATCGTTGATGTATAGGATGAAGAGTTTAGGGTTTAGAGTTTAGGTTAACCCTAACCCTAACCCCTGATTCCATATTGATGCAGTTTAGTTAGTAATGGGCTAAGATCGATGGTGTCGAAAGCTTTTTTAGGTCTATGAAGATCCCTATTTCATTTTTTACTTTTCTATTGCTTCTATTATTTCTTCTTGTAAATTCAGTCATGGCTAGAGATGTCGACCTGTTCTTTCTAAACCCAAACTTTTTCTCAATAATTAAGTTTTAAGGTGTTTTTTTCCCTATAAAGTCATCTAATTTGGGGGTGAACCTTTTTTCTAATAGTTTGGAGAACTGATAGTTTTGATACTGGTCTACGAATATCAAATATGTGTCTGTCTCCGGCTTTATGAATTGGTATAACTTTAGCTAACTTCATTCTTTCTGGAAATGTACCATTTTGGATGGACAAATTGCAGATATAAGTGAAGAGTTAGGCTATGCAATCGATTGTTGTAAAAAAACAATAAAAAAACAACTAACATGTCAAGTCTAGGGCTTCACAATATTAGGAAAACCTGTGATATGCGAGAATAGTGATTCATATTGCAATGACGATATTACTTGCGATAAATAAAAACTTAAATCAGGAATAAAAATAATCAAAAACAAATAAATAATAAATGACAAAAAAAATCATAAAAATGACTAAAGCAAAATATGTGAGGAATGGGAAAAAGAAAATGCACAAGAAAAGACAATCAGTGGATCCTGGGAAAAGCAGAATCAGCAGAAAGAGCAGAACAAAGCTAACTCAGGTGTTTGCTAACCTTCAAAATGAAGTGCCGTCCGCCTCGGGGGCGGGCATCTAACATATGAGAACCCACCCAATTGGCCAAATGGACGAAGAGCTCTATTTGACTTGTTAAAAAAACTTCATGCTTCCGTTTGACAGAATGCATCATGTGTAGCAAACATTTGAGCTGACCATTCATTACGACATTTATCTGTTCTTTGCGATATGCATATTGCCCATGCTGATATTGTGATAACGATCTATTTGTGATATATTGTGCAGCCCTAGTCAAGTCCTTCATAATAAGTGGGAGTTTAGTTTTTCATTTTGTTTATCATTACATCACTTTTATTTGTGTCCAAAGAACATGGATTGAAGAGATTGGCTTCCATTTTCAAGCGTTTTATTCTGTATCGTGTTACTCTTAATTGCATTAGCTAAATTTGGACCTTTGTTTGCAAAGTATGAGTTAAATTCAGACACAATTTCCATTTTATCCAGGGTTTTTCCTGGCTCAAATTGAGGCAGAGGTTGTACCATCCAGACCATGCACCAGCACATGCATATTCTGTGCATTCAACTGCCTCACTTTTTATAAGGCAAAATATTATAAAAGGCTCAATAATATGCATTAGATTGGTGTTTAGTTCCCTTTTTCCCCATCTGACATTTATAGTTAAAAATATTAAATATATTACCTGGAGATGGGAGCTCAGGAAAAATTGCTGCCATCTACCACCTCCACAAAGTCACAGCAATCATGAGACCTCCCCTCCTTCTTCCTTGTGCCTGGGACCTAATCACCTCATCAGCCCAGTGCAGCACAAAGGAAATGCTGCCACTGGAGAAGGACTTCGACTGAGACTGAGAGAAAGACAGGGAGACCAGATCTGTGCCACGTCTCATTTTTGGCTCCATTAGTGTTTTAAGGGTTTTAGTGGTTTTAGTTTGGACTGCTTTAGATGGGAGAAAGCCATAGTGGTTTATAGGATTTTAAAACAGACGAGGAACCAGAGTGCTGGTTCCCTCTCCGCTCCAAACCTGTGTTCCTTATTTATAATAAAATGTACTCTACGAGCGCCCAGATCTATTGACGACTAACTACCGCCTGTCCACACTAAAGATTTGTGTTAAAATTGACCAGGCAATGGCGTGTACTAATGAAATGATGATGACCCTGCCACTTCACCTGCTGTATCAGTCAGTTCAGCCCAGTGCTGCTCCGGCTTACACTAACGAGCAGTATATGCCGGACCTGAAGAACCATCTGCCTGCAGTATTTTTTTGTTTGTTTGTTTGTTTTTCCCGTGTCATGTCTGGCTGTGAAGCAAACAGAATTGATGTCTGAATGCTGGTGACAAGACTTACAGATTTACTCTCAGGTGGAGCATCAAAGCGTCTGCTTTTCACGCCTGATACTTCAAACTTTATTGTTATTGTTTTTGAATGCTTGGTAATTCCGACCAGACACGGAGTCAGAGGTGAAAGAGAAAGGAAAAGACAAAAGGTGGAGAGAAAGGGGGGAAGTGGGTGGGTGGGTGGGTGGGGGGGGGTTCCACAAAAATAAACAATAATGAACAAGAGTCTGCTTCTAGACCTGCAGAAAGAGACAAGAAAAAAAGAAGAAAAAAAAGAAGAAAAATGGGACACAACAACAATACAACAAGATCAAGCTATCACTGCGTCAACTTGATGAAGAAATATAAAATCAACATTGCTTAACTGAACAGTCACACGATAATAAATCACAGTGCATTAAGTGCCCAACGTAGTCTTAAGACCTGTGTTGAATGTGCCCAAGTTCATACTTATGAGGGCACCATGTGAGCACCTGTGTGTGTACACGCGCTTGTTAATTTAAGGTTTCTCTATAGGAGCGTCCAACAGAGAGTGTGAGAGACCACAGATCTGCTCCCCAAAGATGTGTAGGAGACGGGGGGAGCTCCAAGTCCCAGAGATCCAGGATCTGCCCCAGAACACAGGAACCCCAAGGAGACTGCAACCAGAAAGGCCCCCGCCTCCCTCGAGAGGCGCAGAGGATCGCCCCAGGGGGCCACAACCAGCAGCCGGCAGAGTCCCTGGAGATATCAGCGGCAAGCCCACAGGCCCGCCCGCAGCCTCCCACCTCCTAGCCGGCTGAGCCCGGGACCCAGCGACCCGGGACCCAGGGGCGACCACCCCCGCCGGGAACCCAGCAGAGCCCAGGGACCCAGACCCCACCAGGCAGCCACTGCTTGCAGCGTTTTCTTTTGCACAGACAAATCTGGAGAAATCTGCTAAGGGCAGGAAGGCTTATGATCAGAAGGCCTCACATTCTGAACTCAATGTGGGTGAGATGAGGCCTGGTTCTACATCTTTGCTCCTAATTCCGGTCACAAGAAAGTCACCTCTGGTAAACTGGCTAAGAAACTTTTGCCAAAATGGTCAGGTCCATACCTGATAACTGAAAAGCTCTCTCCGGACGTGTATCAGCTCAAGATCACCGAAGGAAACAAAGATCCTGTCTATAAGTGGGTCCACAGGAACCAGATCAAATTGCACAAGGGTTCCGCTAATTTGGATGACATTACAACCCATAACTCTGATGACCAAAATCGAATCGACTCAAAAGGGGGGTGATTCTTCTTCCAGCTCTTGGAGAGTACAGACGCTTTTTTCCTCCTCTCCTCCCTATCTTATCCCAAGGCTCTTTGTCTGTCTCTGGGGGTACGGCTGCTTCTGCATTTTTTCTAGAAACTAGAAATGACTAAAAATGGGCCTGGTCAGCTGGTCACTCAACGCGATTGATAAAATTTTTTCAACAATGACAACGGGAGAAGGGGCTCCCGGATGCACCTCTGGGACAGGCCCAGCTGATAATATCATGGACTCCTGGAAACGGTGGAACTTGATTTGCCTATCTCAGCTGTCTGTAGAGGATTCTGATGATGTCTGGATATTTGTGGTGTTGGTGTCAGGTTTCCTGCTCTTTGGCCTAGGAGGCTTCCTGGCTTACCGGAAAATTAACGAGCTGTCGAGGAATATTGGCACTCTCCCCGAGCTCATGGATGGATTACACCGCGCTGTGAATTCACAGACTCACATAATTGTCGAGATGAATCGTAAGCTTGGAACTTTGGCAGAGATTCATGATTTGGCACAAAAGATGGATGCCATCAAGGAGCGAGTGGACGAATCAGCATGGATTGGGATAGATTGATTTACGCCATTATTGGGATTTTGAGAGGTTGAGGACCAACGGAAATTTAAGACAGAGAGGAAATTATCTGTCTGGCCCCAAAACAATTTTTAATCTGAATCTGGTGCCCTTGAGCCTGCAAGGCTGCAATGGATACTCCCCCCTCAGAAGAAATGTGGAATGCTGCTGTCGCTATGGCAACTCTGTCTCCTATCACAGCCTGGGCGGGACTGCGGGCTGTGAAGGCTGCCGAATCGTTCCAGGAGTAACTGTGCCCTCCAAAACTCAACGACCTCCTTCCCCTGTCCAGACTGAGGTGACATGCGCTGCTTATCGTGGCTGCAGGAACTGATGTGTGGAGAGTCCCAAACTCACCACCCCACCTAGTGGACACTTATGTTGTGTGACGTCTGAAGTCTGTTGCATCTCTGTCTGAGGTGTTTTTTTTGCATAGCAAAGCTGCCCTCCCTGTGGAGGGTAACTCTGAAGTGCCTTTTTTTTCTCCACCTGAACCAATCCTCATGTAAGCCTCTGATATCTATTAAGGTAGTACGACTCCGGGTTGCGAATGACCACAGTCACCAATTCTTGTCATGTGTCTATGACTATGTATGTCTGATCTCTGAATTGTGTGTACTGAAACTCTAATTTCCCTCTGGGATTAATAAAGTATCTTTGAATTGAATTGAATTTTCCGTCTGCTCTCGCTCGGTTCTCTGTCTCAAGTCTCACAAGTTCTGTTGTGTGTATGTGTGTGCGTGGATAGAATTCATGTCTAACCGTAACATTCAGACTTGGTTGACTCTGTTGTGGTCATGCTGTAGGTTTCCTATGGTTATTTGACTGAGTTCATAGTAGTTAACAGCGAGTAACTCCACTAACTGTTATGTTTGCTCCAAATTCAATTATCTTTTATTTTTCAATTCCTAGTGATTTAGATCATTTTGCAATTTTTAAACATTTTGGGACTGATTTGAGTCCGTTTTATACTTCGTTTTATCTACTAATCTCTGATTCCTACTGTAGTATATTCACATATAAGTTTGATTGCTAACAACACTGATATACATTTTAGTGTTTCTTCTTCTTTATATTACTAGTAACTATATTATTGATTCTTTTAATGATATATGTATGTCTGATCTCTGAATTGTGTGTACTGAAACTCTAATTTCCCTCTGGGATTAATAAAGTATCTTTGATATTCACAGATATACATTTCTGCATTATTTCATTACAGCTGATTTCTTTTCGTCATTTCTACTATAATCCATTTTTTTTTTATTTTTACCAGTTATGGGCTACAGATTATTTTGCCCTTCGGGTTTGATAACATTTTGCTCAAAAGCGTTGATTTTCCCTTACATATTACATCAGATGCAATCTATGTGTGTCTACATTTAAGTGCCCTGCATGTGTGCTCTTCTTCTCTCCTGGGTATCACCTGTGGTCGTCGCTTCCTGGGAGGACCTCTCTACGCTAGGGATGCACCAATACGGATACCGATACCGGTATCGGCCTCTATACCACATTATCTAAAGTATTCGTATTCGTTAAAAGTCCCTCGATGCCAGGGACCGATACCACAGTCTGAGAAATGTCTATGTTTGAGCAGCGAGTAAGGGGTTAATCACAGGTGCAGAGTGCCCGCCCCAGGGTCCCAGCTGCAGAAGGCAAGGCAAGGCAAGGTGAGACACGGGATGAAACAACATATCAGCAGTGTGGAACTATTTCAAAGTGGATGAAGACGACAAAACAAAGGTGGGCTGCAAATTGTGCTCGGCGAAATTGTCCAGAGGAGGCGCAAAAGGTAGCGCATTAAACACAAGTAATTTAATCAAGCACCTAAAATCCAAGCACGACAACGAGTACAGAGTTCACCGATGCTAAACCAACACAACCCACGCTGCAGCAAACTCTTGCAAGACGAGAGAAAATGTCCAAAGACAATCCACGTGCTGTGAAAATAACACAGGCTATTATGGAGTACATTGCACTGAGTGACCAGCCGCTCTCGGAGGTAGAAAATGTGGGATTCCTGCGTCTCCTCCATGTTCTGGAGCCCAGATATGATGCCCCAAGCCGCCGCTACATGACTGACTCAGAGCTGCCCAAATTACACGACCCTGTGAAAAACATATCCACAGCCGACTGCAAGCCTCCTCTGAGTTTAGTTTCACCACGGATATTTGGACCAGCAGTATTAGCCCTGTGTCGCTAATTAGCCTAACTTCCCAGTGGATGATAGTTTCACGCCGCAACCAGCCATATTACATGCGAAACAACTCCGCGGCTTGCACACCAGCCAGGCTATAGCGCATGTGTTTGAGGAAATGCTCCAGACATGGGGTATACCTAAAACATCAGTACACGTTGTGCTTCGTGACAATGCCAAAAACATGATTAAAGCCATGAATGATGCAGGGCTCCAAAGTCTGCCGTGTGTCGCGCACACGCTCCAGCTGGCTGTTCACGAGGGCTTATTAGCACAGAGGAGCATAGCTGATGCTATAGCAGTGGGGCGAAAAATAGTTGGGGCATTTTAAGCATTCCGCCTTAACCTACTCCCGCCTCGAGGACATTCAGGGACAGCTGAACCAGCCAACAAAGAGACTGCAGCAGGACATACAGACGCGCTGGAACAGCACGTATTACATGCTTCAGTCCCTCATTGAGCAAAAGCGAGTGCTGGGGGTGTATGTGTCCGAGCATGAACTCCCTGACTGTCTCACCGCTCACCAATGGGCTCTTATTGAGATCCTCGCCCCCTTTGAGGAACTAACTAAAAAAGTGAGCAGCTACGACGCACTAGCCTCTGATGTCATCCCAGCTGTGACCGTGCTTGTGAGACTTCTAAACAGAGAAACCGACGAGGACCACGGTGTCAAGACTATGAAAGCAACCTTACTGACAGCTGTCAAGAAGCGCTTCAGTGGCGTGGAGACCAACCCACTGTACTTCATCTCCACCATACTTGACCCAAGGTAAAGTCTATATTTTCCCATATTACTCCCAGAAAGCCACATAGCTGGCATTTGTGACAGTGGTTTAGGGGTGCTACGAGCCCTGAGTTCTCCAGCGCCCGGCTTCTACTCCGCTCTGTTTCAGCACCATGGTCAGCACCCTGGAGAGCGCCCAGCCACACATGCGGGAAACTAAAATCTCTATTTTTCCACATATTAATAAAATCTTTAAATTTGTTCAGGTATAAAGATCGCTTCTTCTCCACCAACACTGCCTCAGAGGCCAAGCTGCACCTGAAGCAGGAGCTGCAGATGATGTCCAGAGCTGAGTCAGAGGGTAGTCGGGCGGAAGCTGCAGAACCTCCTGCTAAACTGTTCCTCAAGGCCCAGGCCAGCACTGGCAGCAGTCTGGACACTGTCTTTGAAGAAATCGCCATGGAGCAGGCCCAAGCAGCACAGCCGCTGGCAGCAGGAGCTGCCATTGAGCTCGACACATACCTCGGAGAGGCCCCAAGCCCTCGTGAAGACAGTCCTCTGAAGTACTGGGGCGTCAACAAAATCAGGTTTCCCACTTTGGCTAAAATGGCCCGTAAATACCTCTCAGCTCCATGTAGCAGTGTGGAAAGTGAAAGGCTCTTTAGCTCTGTGTCACACATTATAGATGAAAACAGAAACAGGCTGACTGCTGATAATGCAGGAAAGCTACTTTTCTTTAAAAAAAAAAAACCTGCCACTCACTTTTTCTAAATAGGCTCCATTAAGTGAGACGTCTTAGAGTTTATTTTAATACCTCCCTCAGTTGCACTGACTGCCAGAGTCCCATGTTGGTGGATGTTGTTAGTTTATTCGGATATTGTGCACTAAATAGCAAAGATGTTTATTAATGCCTCTTGTGTTGTCCAAAGCAGCAGAGTTTACAACAAACTGAAAAAAATACTTGAGTTGCAATGTTACCTTTTTAAAATAATTATTTATTCCTTAATATGTTGCATAAAATATGCAGCAGCTTTCATTTTAAATAAATGTTCTTAATTCCAAACTAGTGCCTTTTTTTTGTTAAATTATACGACTAAAGCCGTTACCTGTAAATTTAAATCATGATTTTATTAAGTACTCGGTATCGGTGAGTACTGAAATGCAAGTACTCGTACTCGTTTTCCAAAAAAGTGGTATCGGTGCATCCGACCTGTTCTGCAGAGGTTTCTCTGAAATGAGATCAAATCAGTGCTTCTATGGGTTGGCTCCTCTCTGCACTAGAAAGTTTGAATTTATTTAGAGACGTGTCATATTTTCAAACTCAAAGCAATAGTCAAAACATTAAGCATGAAATAGAGTTATAATGGCTCCAATAAGAGAAAGAAGCTGCATGCTTCATAAAAGCTTTTATTTTCACTTCTGAAAGTGACGTCGTTTTTCGATGTAAACATCAAAAGGAAGCAGAAAGGGAAGACAATGGAAAATGTTTAAAGGGAGGAAAACATGGACCAAAATGGGAAATAGAAAAAAAAAACAAAGGCAAAAGCACAGGAGCACTGACAGGAAAAAGAAAGCAGAGTAAATATTGAAAGCGCTCAAAGGGAGGGAAATACAGGAAAAAAGAGGAGGACTAATATAAAGGGAAAATAACTCATGTCAGAAGAGGGGAGAGTTTCGCAAATCCAGTTAAAGGTAAGATTGTCGAAAATTTAGAGTAAGGGGCCCCATGTCTGTGTTCGCCTTGGGCCTCCAAATTGCTAAATCCACCAGTGAGTTTCAGCTTTCCAGCATTCAAACAGCATTTCTGCAAGAAATGCAAATTTTTCCAGTTTGAGTTATTTCTGCATTTTGTTTGTTAGCAGCTGCTCAGGTAAGCATGACTTCTCTTCAGATGGTTGCCCTGTTTCAGTAGGACGGTGGAGTGAATAATGACGGCAGGGTTCATTTTTGTTTCTGCGAGGTAAGATGGACAAGTCCAGACTCAGAACCGGTCCAACATCTGCAGTAACTTAAAACCGGGACGCGTGTCCGGTTCGGGTCCACCACACAAACTTCTAAACCGGACGGTTTGGATCCAGTAAAGAGTTCAGGAGGACTCGAGGGGAACTTACCTGGACCTGGTACATGTTTCTGGCGGCAGGACGCAGCTGAACCTGCAGTTGGGTGCGTTTCCGAAACCAGAACCGCGGTGATGTCGGTTCCGCTTCACCTCCCAGTGCCGGACTATCCCGGTACCGCTGAGTCCCGGTTGGGCTGGTCCAACCTCTGCAAGGTCCGGGCTTATTTCGCTCCGCTACGGAGGGGGGTGGGATGAAAATAAACCGAGTGAAGCCGAGAATGTCCGAGCACTTCCGATGATTTCAGGAGCGACTTCCTGTGGGTTTTATTTCACAATAAAAGCTTTTTGTTTTTACTTGCTGAGTAAAAGAGCCTCGAGCTTCTCACATCGAAACAACTTTAGATGTTTTACCAAACGGACCAAATTGCGTGATTCTGCTGTTTCATTAAACATTGTTTCAAGTTCCAAAGTTTCCAGTGATTCACGAGTCCCTCGAACCAAAATGCGGTCGCACGTGGTGCTTTAGCTAGTGACTCACTTCCGGTACGGACCCTTCCAAGGTAAAATTCAGTCATATCGCAACAACGCCTGTGACGTTAGTATTATAAATCAGATGTTCAAACATAGATGTTGGTTTGTTCTAATGGAAGTATTTGATGTTCTGGCAGAAGAAGACACAAATGCTGTGAGAAATTCAGTTAAAAAATGAACCAACAGCTTTTGATCAGGACAGAACCAAACTTTGAGTAGCACAGACAGATAATTTAGTTTTTATTAGTGATACTGATAAAAAAGATGGACACACAGATAATTTATTACAGAAAATCACATTCCAATACAAATACAACATTCCTGGGTTTTGTCAGCTAGTTTGTTATTGAGTCTAAAATAATAATCAGCCGCAGTGGATTTATTACCTGTAAAGTACTTTTATCATATTCCTGTTCTACCAAACATACGTTCTCGCTGACTCAGTTTAGGGGGAGGGGCTACAGTCAGGAACATCAAAGTGGACAGGGTTCTGTTGAAGGTTTCTTCCTGTTAAAAGGAAGCTTTCCTCTCCACTGTCACTGCATGCTTGCTTAGTATGAGGATTGCTGTAAAGACGCTGGCACTAGTCAGTGACTTGATGCAACCTGCTGGGTTCCTTCTATAGGAAACTTTTTACTGACTGGCTTAATGACCTGACCTGTATTGGAAGTTTACTGTGTGAAGGTCCTTGAGATGACTCTGGTTGTGACTTGGCGCTTTATAATTAAAACTGAAGTGAATCGGTGGACATGAGGGGTGGTTGAAGTCATTGTTAGGCGTGTTTCCACTATCAGAACTTCAGGGTCATTTTACTGGAACCTCATGGTGTGCACATCTCCACTTCAGGCTGGCTGAACAAGTCGTTTTCAAGAGCCAGCGGAGTGCCTGAACATCCGTCTTCATGATGTCAGAAGGAGCATTTAAGGTGGAGAAAGCCCCCATTAATATGGTCATGTGGTCAGTAGCAGCTACGCTGGGGGAGGAGGTTCTGCTGTGACGTCATACATGGCATAGTCGTTTTAATTGACATTTACAAGCTAATAAATCTTAAAGTACGTGACAGACGTTATTAATCATCCGAACTGAAGTAGATCATCCGTGTGATTCAGGGTGAGGCGAGGAGGGTTAGAAAACAGCTCTGGACCCATGAGCGGCGCAGAGGGGGAGGAGCTTTAGGCTCACTACTAGTAAAACTAAAGAGGCTGCTGATGAAGCAGAATGAAGCACGAGCAACATTAGGATCACTGTTGTTAAATCCCAACAGCCAAAAGGCAACGGAGTTCCCATGGCGACGGGGACTTGTTGCCCAGTGAAAGAGGGCGTTACTTCTGCCCACAGGTCCTCAGGATCAGTTCAGTTCTGCTTTTTGGGCCTGATCGGTGACGTCACTCACTAACGAAGCAGAAGCTGACATGAATGAATTTGCATGGAGACAACAGCTGAGAGGACCAGGTCATCGTATCTTCTGATGAGTTTTCCCTTCCAGAAATGACCCTGAAGTTCCGACAGTGGAAACACGCCTTTTGAGGCACTGTGAGGAGGAACAGATCTGGATCTAAGAGTCTGTCCTCCTTCAGAAGACCGTCCCTGCACACTGAGCTGAAGACGTAGGTTCGGGTTTGAAGGCAACAGGTGAAGGTCCATCAGGAGCTTCCTGCAGCTGCTCCAACTCACTGGGCTCTCCGTCTGTAGCGGAGGACAACATCCGTAGAGGGCTGCAGAATTCCCAGTCCGGCTCGGTTGGAGACTAGCGAGGGATGTTTATGCTCGTCCTCCAGCTGCAGATCGAAGTAGAGCAGCAGCAGACACACAAACTGTTTGATTTCGTTCATGGCGAAGAAGCGACCAGGACAAATGGTGGAACCAGAACCAAATGGCATTAGGTAGTACTTAAGCTTCTGCCCGTTCTTGTAGAAGTCCGTCTTCCCTCTGCTGTCCTGTACGAAGCGGCTGAAGTGAAAGGTCTATGGGAACAGAACATCAGCTGATTTCACTTCCTGACAGGTCTCCATCCTCCAGAACTGGTTCTCTGTGGTTCTTCAGGATGTTCCATGTTTAAACATCTCCACATCGTCAGCTGTGGCCAGAAGCTCTGAGACCAACCCAAGATTTGGCAGCTGGACTTCTTTGTTTCTTTAAGATGATTAGCTTCTCATCCGAGGAGCTTTCTCAGTTCTAACGGGATTGTGGGAGAGTCCAGCTTATAAGCTGTAGCTGTCTGTTGTTGTTTAAGGAGCTGAAACTACTCTGAGTACCCCTCCTCTCCATCCCCTGATGAGTGGTTGTGTTGATAAGACACAGGAAGGTGTGACCTGGACTGAAACAGCTTAGAAATGAGATCCAAAGCTGCAGTATAGGTACTGGAAAGGTGAAATCTAAGCCCCGCCCCTATTTAAAGTGGGTTTTTCACGTTTGACATCGATAGCTTCTTTTACTCCTCTCTCACACATCTATCTTCTCTGTCCAGAATGTGTCCCTTGTCCTTCAGGTGTAGGTGGACTGCAGAGTCCTGACCTGAAGCGGTGGCTCTCCTGTGTTGTGCCATGCTCTTGTGTGATTGTTGTTAGTTTAGCCGATGTAAACATCTGGACAGTCCTCACTACACTGGACTGCATAAACGACGCCACTGAGCTTCTGTTTGGGTGTTTTGTCTTCTGGATGGACCAGGTTCTGTCTGAGGGTGTTGTTGGGTTAAAGTTTACCAGGATGTCGGGTTTGGAGAAGATTCTTCTAGGTTTCTCTGAGACTCAGAACCTTCCTGCATCTAACCTGCACAACCACTCATTAGGGGGTAGAGAGGAGGGGCACTCAAGAGTAGTTTCTGCTTGTTAAACAACAACAGACAGCTACAGATTATAAGCTGGACTCCCATATTCCAGTTAGAACTGACAGAGCTCCTCGGGTGAGAAGAGAAACATCTTCAAGAAACAAAGAAGTCCAGCTGCCTTCATGTGAACCCTTTGGGTCACCATGACGTGGACGACCGAGAACCTTCACCAGCATATCTGGTTTCTATGGTTACTGAAGAACAACTACAGCATTTTACAGCTTCAGTGGTCCACCCTGTTGTCATCTTCTTGGTTAAGGTAAGAACCTGACCTGTCAGGATGGATCTGAGGAGTTCTCCCAACCTGGACGAAAAAATGCAGATATTTCGTTCCTGATCTACTTAGTCCTGAACCTTCTAATGCAGCTGTCCTTCCTGACACCAGAGCATTCTCCACAAGTCCTGCAGATGGACCTGGACCTGCTGGAGCCCACTCCCAGACCAGCTTTAGACACGTTCTTGGTTCTGAATCAGGTTTAACATTTGGTGTCCACTAGGGCTGGGCAATAAATAGAAAATTTATTGTTATCGAAATTTCTGACTGTTCGAGATCATTTTTCTCACGTCCATAAATCTAATAATAAAAAATGAAAGATGTGTAGGTTGGCAGTGTTCATCTCCCTCTAAGAAGCCGTAGCACCTCGAGTCACATAAAACACAATACATGTGACAGCCCCCTCTAGTGGACAACCTTTGTTTCTGCACACCTGTAGTTATCCTCATCGAGGTGCAATCCTCAATACATGGTGATACTGATTCAAGGTCACATTGCCCAGCCCTAGTGTCCAACTATAATCCATCAGATCTGGTCTCCAGAACATTCTGGGCTCCATCTAAACCAGGGGTCGGCAACCTTTTCCCATCAGAGAGTAAAGAGCACACCGGGAGCCGCAGCATCCGGGCCTGAGCAGGTCTCTTTTTACCGAGTTACACGTGTACTTTAACACACATTTAACCTGTTCAGAACACAAACCCAGGCTCTGTCTCGGTGGATTGTTGTAATTAAACTTTGTTCTAGAGGAAACTTTACATGAAACTATGTTAGAAGGTAAAGAAAAGGATCCGATCAGTTGGGTTTTTCCTCGTTTACAGTGACGGAGATGACAGGTTTAATGTTTCTGTTTGCAGCGGTCTTCACAAGAAGGCAGAACAGTTAGGTAACGGTTCACGCTGACCGGGTATTTCTCGCATTTGACCGTTTATTTTGATGCAGAAACCTCAAGCCTGCAGATGTGCTGACATTTTAATCGTTACGCCCATTGCAGAGGTAGCTACATCAGTCAGGGAACGATTCCCATCAGAGCATCTGAGCTGGACAGTGAGGTCAGCGCCACTCGTTATCAGCGTGCACCTTACAGCTTGGAGCTCGTCTTGTTCCTGTCTCCAATGGCGTCCATGAGCCTGTCTGAGAAAAAGTCCAGAAGCTCACATCCTCTTCAGCTCAGAAAGCTCCTAGAGAGACATCTGGTCACACACAAGCAGGTGACCTGTTCAGGTTTACAGTCTTTACATTTAGAATAGGCTACAGATAAAAGTGAATGCAGTAAAATAAAATCAGTTTGAATGAAATATTCATTCATTAGTTTACAAGCAGAGAGCCGCATCAGATGGATGGAAAAGCTGCGGGTTGCCGACCCCTGGTCTAGACTCA
Source organism: Nothobranchius furzeri (assembly GCF_043380555.1). Classification (NCBI taxonomy): domain Eukaryota; kingdom Metazoa; phylum Chordata; class Actinopteri; order Cyprinodontiformes; family Nothobranchiidae; genus Nothobranchius; species Nothobranchius furzeri. Next base: position 34,253,124 of record NC_091751.1, read on the forward strand.
ACCTGATAAAAACTGAAGTAAACTCGGACAACTCATTTGGGTCAGTCTCAGAACCGCTGGCCAGCCGACAGAACATCCTGTGGTTCTGTCATGAGTCCAGCAGACTCAGTGTTGGAACTGCTGAGGAAACACGAAGAACCAAGTCCTCTAAAACAGTGTTCCCCAGCCCTGGTGCTCAGGGTCCTGCACGCCCTGCGTCCTCAGGAGGACATCAGGAGCCTGTTATTCACTCATTCTTCTAAGTCAGGCGTGTGGCAGCAGGGAAACATGAAGGATAGTTGGCCCTGAACACCAGGGCTGAGGAACATTGGTCTAACGGGATAAGATCAGCCCCACCCCCCTACCTGTGGGTCCTCATAGATCTCAGGGTCCAGATGCATACTCTGAGGGTACAAGGCAATGATGTCCCCCTTCCTGACATCCACAGAGCGCTTGGCATCCAGACGCAGAGCAAAGTCCTCCTGGGCCACCCGAATGTTCATGGAGCTTGAGGACAGGCGGAGGCTCTCGTTGATGGAGCTCTCTGAGGGTGGAGGAGACGCATTATTGGTTGGCTTTGTGACCTTGACATCCTGGACACATTCTGAGAGTGAACATACCCAGAAAGACGAGTTTGTCCAGCTGGTCTCTGCTGAGCATCGTGTATCTGTTGGGGCTGAACTCCACACCACCGTCTCTAAGGACATCCAGGATCTGCTGACGGACCACCTGCAGGGCCTCAGGGTGCTTCACCAGGTAGTATGCTGCCCAGAAGGTGGCTGGAATGGTGTTGCTTACTGAAGCCCACAGGATGGCAAAGTGATGAGCTAAAGGATGGGAGGAAAGCTGCCATCAGAATGGAGCCAGAACATCTCACCAAAAAGAGCCTCACATCCACTGATTTCATGGTGGGAGAGGTGTCCAGAGAATGAAACAGAACACAACTTCACACTAAAAGTACTTTCAGGCAGGAGCTAGGATTGAAGAAGATCGGGGGCTTGGCCCAGAGAAGTGATTTCTACTTTTAAATGAAACATTTCAACTTTCACATTTTGAGCATGGTAAAGCGTCTGCTGTAATCTAGATTACACGTCTGAACCGACATGATGATATAACACGTTTACTGTTAGCTTCTATCCAGCAGTGTGAAAACAAACCCTCTCCGGAACTTTACATCAGGATGGAAGCTATGTTAATGCAGTAATCCTCAAGTATTCATATCCTTCCACTAAAAAAACGACTAAACTCACAGAAGTCATTGAAATAACTACTAACTCAAATACAGCAAGTAGAAAACACCTAAATTATAACAAGTTATTAGAAATTAGAACTGGAACGCTCTGCTGCCATTGTCCAACAACAGAAACAGGAAGTGCTGCCGTTGTCCAACAACAGGAACAGGAAGTGCTGCCGGCACAACGAAGGTGCTGGTCCTCATATTTCCTCTGAAGTAAAAACCACAGGATAAATAGAAGCAGCATAAACACAGCTGGCATGTGCAGGTTAAATAATCCCAACTAGGTGTGTGTAGAGTGTTTCTGGTGCTTCAGAGTGGTGATCCCTTAAGGCCAGTAACTGTTCTTCAGCCTTCAAATGAAGCCTAAATAAAGGTAAAGAGTCCCAGAACAGAGCTGAGGTTAACACACCTGTCAGCAGGTGTTCTCCTGATGGAGGAACATGCTTGTTGTTTCTGTCTCTGCTGGACACACTCTGGTTTAGATGGACTCTGTTTTCAGCAGAAACATGTCAGGGACAGCTGTTCTTTTGCCTTTAACGGGAGGGGATGGAACAGCTGAGAACGAATTTAATGAATAAATGATATTTACTGAACTAAATGAGTAACTTCATGGTGTTACTGGATTTACTTCATGTACTAAAATACATCTACTTTACTCTTTTATCTGGTCAGTAACGCAGAGGGCATCCGCCTCTCTGTTATTACTTCATTCATGTTTATGATCATCATCCCAGCTGGTGTGGACTGTTCCCATCAGACCTACATAACACCAGTTAGCTGTCGTCGCTTCCTGTCCAGAACAACTTTATGACACGTTTTAAAGAAGACGCACAAACCTGAATCATCCCAGCATTTGCTTTAATCTGTGGTTTTTGTTTTAGTCCCAAAACCAGCCCAGCGCGTCCTAACATCCATGCTTCAGCCTCCCCAAGCTTCACAACACAGCAGGAGCTGCTGAAGGCTTCTTCTTCTGCGGAGACTCCCGCAGGCTGAATGCAGGCTACACCACGCAGCTGCGCACTCGCTGGTGGGCTTTGGTACTGCCTGACACTTCTAACCTATTCTTCGTCAAAATTAGATTCGGGGCTTTTCAGAAAACATCCGGGACTTGAGCCCTAACCCCGCCCCTGGATTCGATTTGAACCAACCAGAGATTCCCAACTCCAACTAGCTAGAACCAGTTAGAACCAACCAGAACCAGATGCAATGGTTGAAGGAAGTTAAGTAGGAGCCACAGCATCTGGAGTTAATGAAGTATTTTATAACTTAATCTTCTGGGTCTTAAAGGAGCTCAGATGTTCTCCAGCCTCACTCTGGAGTCTGTAGCTAAACATCTGAACTCTCCGGTGTTTATTCAGATGTGAACAATATTACATTTCTGTCCTAAAACAGGATGTGTTGTCAGCTAGGACACGTCTCCTTGTCCACACCACCCAGATGCTTCAGGTCATCCCACTACCTTCAGAGAAGACTCTGGACCCTACAATGGGTTCGGCCCCTGTGGGTGGGGCCATGAAGCATTAGGAGGTCTGGTCTACCTGCTTTGTGAACGTCCTTCAGCTGGCCTTGTTGGTTGAACAGTTCGGATCGTCTCCTGATGAACTGGGACATGTTGGACCAACGAGACATCTGCTGCGGTAGAAAGTAACTGATCAGCTTCTCACGGATGGCCTTGGTCTGCCCTAACAACCAGATCGGTATCTGAGCAATAAGAAGTGGGAAGACATTGTCAAATTTCACAAAGTCTTCCCTCAGCTTCTCCATCTCCACGTGGCGACTGCCGGTTTCTGGTTTCCCGTAGATGGTCAAGAAGGTGGCCTCAAACATGGCTGAGGAACAAAACTCATACATGCTGTTGGTCTTCCAGCCTCCATCCTGGTCGAAGTGGTCCTGACGAAACACCAGCATCAGGTTACCCATCATGCTCTCTGTGAGGGGTGAGAGGTTGTCCCCCTGAAGAAGCTGGAAGGAGCGTCTGATCTGGTCCCACAGACCAGGATACACCTCGTCCAGGACAGGGGGGTATCCGAAGGTAGAAGGAACCACCTCCTGGGTGAATTTGTGGAAGTCGAGCTGCCGGCCGTGTTTGATGATGTTGGGATACAGCAACGGATCCATGATGAAGGTCATGTATTTACCTGCAAGGTGAAAACCAACATTTCTGCTGTTAACTGGCTTTAATGCCAGACAGCTGCTGGGGACAGATGTTGGAAGACCAACCTGCTATCAGGACTGTAAAAACATCTCCGTACTTCCTTCTCTGTTCTTCTAGAAACTTGTGAGCATCTTTTCTAAACTCCAGAGCTTTCCCAATAAAAGGAACCCAGCTGCTGACCAGAGGAGGCTCGCCGGGTCTTCTGTAAGAGAGGAGACTTGTAGAAAACGTACACACACACACACACACACAAATATATACACAACACACACACATCCTTACTTACACGCACGCACATGCACACGCACACACACACCCTCCATGGCTAGACTTTAGACCCCAGGTTGTCCTGACCTGTCTGTAATAGACAGCTCAAACCTGACAATCAGAACCCTCCAGGGGGTTCCAGGGAATGTCAAGTTCAAACACTCCCAGATCTTCTTCTGCTTCTGCCACTAATGTTGTACATGAATGTCTCAGCACAGTGTCTTGGTATAACCGATGTGGTCATCGTGACTCGCTGAGGTTTATCATTAACTGTAGACCACTGGCCCGTCATGGTGAATAGTGTTCTCCAGTGGGATGGCCTTCTTTGTCCACCAGGAGGTTGGGGCATTGGTACACCTTCATTTATGAGACCATGCTTGGACTACTATCACCTACATCTATAACTTCATCTAACAGAGAAGTGTAACTTCTCACAGTGTGCATACAACGATCAGCTATTACTCTGTTCTGTTTGCTGCACCGAACCGGGCTAAAGGGCTTTGGTTCACTCTGCTCCTGCATGGAGCAGGCTGCAGGAACACTGGACATTAACCCAGTTTATCTCCATGACTACATTTAAAACCAGACTGAGAACCCTTGAGACAGATTCCCTGTGTTGTAACTGCCTTCTGTAATCTAGTACATAACATGTCTGTGTAACTGTAATATTAGTAACTAACTTTTACTACCTCTTGGCCAGGACCCCCTTGAAGGAGAGGGGGTCATGGAGCCAGACACTAAGGTATTTGTATGTGTGGACCACCTATTTGATATAAACAAATAAATAGTGGTTAGAGCTGTTGCCTTGCAGATAGAAGTTCGTGGGTTCGCTGACCAGCCTGGATCTTTCTGCATGGAGTTTGCATTTTCTCCCGGTGCATGTGTAGGTTCTCTCCGGCTTCCTCCCACAGTCCAAAAACATGACTGTCAGATTGATTGGTCCGTCTAAATTGTCCATAGGTGTGAGTGTGTGATTGTTTGTCCTGCGTGTCTCTGTGTTGCCCTGCGATGGACTGGCACTCTGTCCATGGTGTACCCCGCCTGATTGCCCGTTGGCCGCTGGAGATGGGCACCAGACCCCCACCCCCCAATCCTACATGGACAAGTTCTCTTATATATATATATATATATCTATATATATCTATATCTATATCTATATCTATCTATCTATCTATCTATATATCTATCTATCTATCTATCTATCTATCTATATATATATATATATATATATATATATATATATATATATATATATATATATATATATATATATATGTAGATATATAAACATAAAAAAGAGATATATTTATTTTTTATACACACACAAAACTATATATATATATATATATATATATATATATATATATATATATATATATATATATATATATACATATATATATACATATCATCATCATCGATCCATCCATAATCATTCATCCATTCATCCATCCATCTGTAATCATTCATCCATCCATAATCATTCATCCACCCATCCATAATCATTCATCCATCCATCCATACTCATTCATCCATAATCATCCATCCATCCATAATCATCCATCCATCCATAATCATTCATCCATCCATCCATTCATAATCATTCATCCATCCATCCATAATCATCCATCCATCCATCCATAATCATCCATCCATCCATAAATCCATCCATCCATTCATAATCATTCATCCATCAATCCATAATCATCGATCCATCCATTTTCATCCGCTTATCCGGAGTCGGGTCGCAGGGGCAGTAGCCTAAGGCGAGAGACCTAGACTTCCCTCTCCCCAGCCACTTGGGCCAGCTCCTCCGGGGGAATCCCAAGGTGTTCCCTAGCCAGGTGAGAGACATAGTCCCTCCACCATGTCCTGGGTCTACCTTTAGGTCTCCTCCCGGTTGGACGTGCCCGGAAAACCTCACCAGGGAGGCGTCCAGGAGGCATCCTGACCAGACGCCCGAGCCACCTCAACTGGCTCCGCTCGATGTGGAGGAGCAGCGGGTCTACTCCGAGCCCCTCCTGAATGATCGAGCTTCTCACCCTATCTCTAAGGGAGACCCCAGCCACTCTTCGGAGAAAACTCAATTCAACCACTTGTAACCGCGATCTTGTTCTTTCGGTCACTACCCAAAGCTCATGACCATAAATGAGGGTAGGAATGTAGATGGACTGGTAAATCGATAGCTTCGCCTTCTGACTCAGCTCTCTTCACCATGACATACCGGTACAACGCCCGCATCGCTGCAGATGCAGCACCAATCCACCTATCGATCTCACGCTCCAGTTTTCCCTCACACGTGAACAAGACCCCAAGATACTCAAACTCCTCCACTTGGGGCAGGACCTCATCCCTGACCCAGAGAAGGCATTCTACCCTTTTCCGAATCAAGACCATGGTCTCAGATTTAGAAGAGATGATTCTCATCCCAGCTGCTTCACACTCGGCTGCAAACCGCTTCAGCGAAAGCTGAAGATCACGTTCTGATGAAGCCAACAGGACCACATCATCTGCAAAAAGCAGAGACCTGATCCTCAGGCCACCAAAACGGATGCCCTCCACACCTTGGCTGTGCCTAGAAATCCTGTCCATAAAGGTTATGAACAGAATCGGTGACAAAGGGCAGCCTTGGCGGAGTCCAACTCTCACTGGGAACAAGTCCGACTTACTGCCGGCAATGCGGACCAAGCTCTGACCGGTCATACAGGGACCTAACAGCCCGTATCAGAGGGCCTGGTACCTCATTCTCCCGTTGTATTCCCCACAGGGCCCCCCGAGGGACGTGGTCAAACGCCTTCTCCAAATCCACAAAACACATGTAGACTGGTTGGGCAAATTCTCACGCACCCTCCAGGATCCCCCTAAGGGTATAGAGCTGGTCCAGTGTTCCACGACCAGGACAAAAACCACATTGCTCCTCCTGAATCTGAGGTTCAACAATCCAACGGACCCTCCTCTCCAGAACCCCTGAATAGACCTTACCAGGAATGCTCAGGAGTGAGATCCCCCTGTAGTTGGAACACACCCTGCGGTCCCCCTTTTTAAATAAGGGGACCACCACCCCGGTCTGCCAGTCCAGTGGGACTACCCCCGATGTCCACGCGATATTGCAGAGCCGCATCAGCCAACACAGTCCCACAACATCCAGAGCCTTAAGGAACTCCGGGCGGATCTCATCCACCCCCAGAGCCTTGGTGCAGAGGAGCTTTTTATCCACCTCAGTGACCTCAGCACCAGAGATTTGAGAGGCCAACCCAAAGTCTCCAGACTCTGCTTCCCCGCTGGAAGACGTGTTCGTGGGATTGAGGAGATCTTCGAAGTATTCTGTCCACCGATCCACAACGTCCTGAGTAGAGGTTAGCAGCACACCGTCCTCACTATAGATAGTGTTGGTAGCGCACTGCTTCCCCCCCGAGGCGCCGGATGGTGGACCAGAATCTCCTCGAAGCCGTACGGAAGTCTTGCTCCATGGTCTCACCGAACTCCTTCCATGCCCGGGTTTTTGTCTTGGTGACCACCCGAGCCGTGTTCCGCTTGGACTGCCGGTACCCGTCAGCTGCCTCTGGAGTCCCACAGGCCAAAAAGACCTGATAGGACTCTTTCTTCAGCTTGACAGCATCCTTAACTGCCGGTGTCCACCAGCGGGTTCGGGGGTTGCCACCACGACAGGCACCGACGATCCTGCGACCACAGCTCCGGTCTGCCTCCTCAACAATGGGAGGCACGAAACAGGGTCCATTCAGACTCAATGTCCCCCGCCTCCCCAGAACATTTTGGAAGTTCTGTCGGAAGTGGGAATTGAAGCTCCTACTGATAGGAGACTCTGCCAGACGTTCCCAGCAGACGCTCGCGATACGTTTGGGCCTGTCTGGTCTGACCGGCATCCTCCCCCACCATCTGAGCCAACTCACCACCAGATAGTGGTCAGTTGACAGCTCCGTCCCTCTCTTCACCCTAGTGTCCAAGACATGCGGCCGTAGGTTAGATGAAACAACAACAAAGTCGATCATCGAGCTGCGGCCTAAGGTATCCTGATGCCAAGAGCACATATGGACACCTTTATGTCTGAACATGGTGTTCATTATAGACAATCCATGACTGGCACAGAAGTTCAATAACAAAACACCACTCGAATTCAGATTGGGTGCTGTTCCTCCCAACCACACCTCTCCAGGTCTCACTTTCATTGCCCACGTGAGCGTTAAAGTCCCCCAGCTGAACAAGGAAGTCACTGGAAGGAACGCTCTCCAGCATCCCCTCCAAGGTCTCTAAAAAGGGTGGGTAGTCTGAACTGTAGTTTGGTGCATAAGCACAGACCACAGTCAGAACCCGTCCCCCCACACGTAGGCGGAGGGAGGCTACCCTCTCATTCACTGGAGTAAACCCCAACGTACAGGCGCCAAGATGGGGGGCAACTAGAATGCCCACCCCTGCTCAGCGCCTCAGTGGGAGTAACTCCAGAGTGGTAGAAAATCCAATCCCTCTCCATAATCATTCATCCATCCATCCATCCATATTCATTTATCCATGCATAATCATTCATCTATCCATTCATAATATTCATCCATCCATCCATAATCATTCATCCATCCATCCATCCATAATCATTCATCCATCCATCCATCCATAATCATCCTTCCATCCATCCATCCATCCATATTCATCCTTCCATCCATCCATAATCATTCATCCATCCATCCATTATCGCCTCTGTCAGTGCGCCCCAGGGCATTTGTGGCTACATCACAGCTCATCACCATCAGTGTGTGAATTTGTGTGAATGGATGAATGATAAACACTTTGGAGTCCTTACTCTGAGAGGCGCTATACAAGTGCGGGTCATTTATCATCATTCATAATTGTAACTGTTGTTGCTGTTTATTTCTTAGTTTATTTTTCATTTGTAAGACACTGGGTTGAAAAGGAAGGTTGTTTCGTGTTTCCTGTACATGGACTTTTATTTTGAAAGGCTACATTTGAGCTGCTCTGCCAGCCACACAATTAAAGATGGATGCAAACCAGGTGTGTGAAGAACACACAACCTGGATGAAGTACTGGCAAGCAGACAGTTGAGAATGGACTGAAAGCATTCAAACTAATGCTAAAGAACTAACTAATAAAAAGACTGAAGAAGTAAGATGGATTTCCTTTTTGTTTAAGCAAACAGCCAATGAGGTATTTGTCTTTTTTTGTTTGCACATTATTGTATTTGTTCTAACTGTAAAATTCTGTATACTCAGTTTCACAGTTTAAAGGAGGTCTAACAAAGAAGGAAAACAAAGGAAAGACATTCAATGAACCCATAAAAGAAATCACTTGCGTCTGTGTTGCTTGGAGGGAGTCATAATAATCATTCATCCATCCATCCATACTCATTCACCTACAATCATCCATCCTTCTGCTCCAGGAGTTAATCAGTAGTTATTCTTGGTAAAATCTATGGAGCTAGGATTGGGACAATATTCAGCGTAACTTGTACCAAGTTTTGTAACTTCGAACATGTTTCATCACATGTAACTTTGGATTTGTAACTTGTAACTTTAGTTTTCTAACTTGTAATTCTCAATTCGTACTTGTATTTCTTGTTTTGTGACAGGAACATTGTATTTTGTACATGTATTTTTTATTTTGTAAAATCAAACTTTTATTTTGTACATTTACTACTCATTTTGTAACATTAAACATTCATTCAGAAACATGAAAATTTCGTTTTGTAACTAGCAGACTTCCAAATTGAAAAAAATCAAGGAACAAGTTTGAAATCAAAACTCTCAAAACACACATTTCATTCTACAGGTACAAACCACAAATCTACAGTGTTACAAGTCATTTTGTCTGAATTCTAGCGTCAGTGGGAGGAACTTGGGTGGAACCATTAGCTACAAATCACGTTTCTCGAATTCCTGTCCAATCATTGGGAGAGGAGGGCAGGGTTCTGTCAGAGCTGTAGAAAGAGAGAGTTACGACACTCTTTGAACTCGCCGACTCCCGGTTACGTGGTTCATGGAGCTCTCAGTTCCAAACATCCCACAGCGCCGTAAGTCAGTTTGAACAGCGTATGGTGGGACAAATCACAAAAATGTAATATAATCACATTTCCCCTGGCGATTTGTGATAATTATTGAATAATATAATATATTATATATTATGTCCTAATTCCTTCACAAAGTAGCCTATTTATATTTTTCCGAGCATTTGTAGGAAGACAAACACCTGTGACTGTTCTACATTACAGGAACACGACAGTCCTAACACACTGTAGAACACATTTAGACCACACACATCACTATAAAATACTATAACAATAAATTTGATGTAGTAATGCAGGGATTCCCAAAGTGTGGTGCGCGCACCCCCGGTGGTGCGCGAGCTGCCGCTAGGGGGTGCGCGAGGTGAAAAGTGTAATGGCTGCGGAGCTCAGAGAAGTCTGTCATATGTCACCATTAGTGTAGCCAGAAACTCATTTGTGGGTGCCTAAGAAAAAGTAAGTGGGCACAATAAATATAATTGAAAACAAGTATATTTTGCGCGTGCACGTGTCCTCCACATGTGCCCTAGCTTCATAACAATGCACGCCGATATGTTCCGTATTTGATCATTTTTAACGGTGTTGGAGAAATCTGAAGGTGGCGAGTCATTCTGGCAGATTGTAATTAACACCCTGTCTCATGCAGGTGTTCTGACATTGTAAACCTCACACACAGAACATTGTGGATGTAACTAAATAAATCAAGAAATGATTCCCATTCAGGCTATTGGACGTCACTAGGATTGAGATATAGGGGGGGCTTAGCCCCAGGAGCTTGACCTCGAACGTTTTTTGTCACACCCTGCAAAAACGTTGTCAATTAATTCATTATCTGAAGAAAATCTAACAAAACCTATTATTTTATCACTTTCCTTTCCTTTCCTACTTTTGTGCATTTTCTCTCTTCTTTTTATAAAAAATAACACTTAATCAGTTAATTTGTGGGGTCTATGTTGAAGAAAGATTTTATGTAAGACCATTAAAAATGTGATATGTTATATTTCCAAATAAAGCTATTCATTTCAGTCTACTGCACTTAACAGGGGGAAATGTTGTAGTCATTTATTTAATTTGTTTAATTACAACTTGTTTAATTATAAATGTTACTTAAATGTGACAAAGAACAAATGAATAATTGTCAAACTTTTATTCTGCCAAATGAGTGTGCAGTTGACAGTTTTAATATATGAACAACACTGCTATGATATGGAATAAAGGAGTATATAATTACAAATACAAAATAACAGTATATATGAAAATATCGAGCAAGTAGTAGAACTTATAATACAGAAAGTCAACTATACAGATACAACTTGACATAAGGTTGCAGGCCAGATGATAATTATAGTTATTTTTTTCTCAATGTCTCTTACATGTTCACTCCTAAATAGAAAACTGTTCAATTCTGCTTGGGAACTTTGTGCTCAGGTAAATGCTCATAACGGTGCGCTCGCCCCTGTTTTCGCTGTAGATCACTGACCTTGACCATGCAGATCTCCTCAGCATCAACCACCTGGTCTCTCTCCTGTTCCCTCACTCACTCTCTTAAAAAAATCTTCGTATATCCATCTAGCCAACACATTGAAAAACATTTTCTATTTCTAATGCAAAGACAAATGCTACTAAGCCATTTAGTTTTCACTCACAATAATTGAAACAGCCATTGGTGGATAAATGGGACAGAATATGGACAACTGTTAGCCTAATGTAGCCCATGTTTGGTTGCTCATGATGATGGCATTTTCCATAACGTCACATTAAGCTGCCAAAATTTATGTTAAAGTTAGATGAGTACAATATCTCCTTTCTTTCCCATAGGTAAACGTAGGAAATATTAAGCAACTGACAACCCACATGGAAAGAATTCATATAAACATATAGGTTTTAATATATGTTTTGATGTAGCTTTTGAATATATGTGACATTATAAAACTGGCTGTTTACTATATTATAGATACATATATGTACCTATAGTATAATATATATATTATAGAAAAAATATATAATATAGAAAAATGGTCAATAATATACACATTCGTAGAGGTGTGAATCTTCACTTGTCTCCCGATTCGATTCGATTACGATTACTGGGTCAACGATTCAATTCGATTCGATATCCCGATGCATCACGATGCATCACGATTATTTCATATTGATTTGTTTTCATCGATAAATAGAAGATGTCAGATAATTGCTTTTTATTTTTTTATCTATTTTTTTGATCCCCAGTGAGTCGTGGAGGATGGCTGCTTCTACTGAGCCAGGATTCTCTGGAGGTTTCTTCCTGTTAAAAGGGAGTTTTCCTCTCCACTGTCGCTGCATGCTTGCTTAGTATGAGGATTGCTGTATAGTCACTGACACTAGTCAGTGACTTGATGCAATTTGCTGGGTTCCTTATATAGGAAACATTATTTCTTATTGGCTTAATGAACTGTGAATTGGAATGTTTATTATGTGAAGTGCCTTGAGACGACTCTTGTCGTGATTTGGCGCTATATAAATAAACTTGAATTGAATTGAATCTAAAACGTAATTGACACAACCTGCCATCCCTCAAAAGCTCTCCATTCACGACAGGTTAGGACAAAACATTTTAAACATTTAAGATTTAACAAAGTAAAACATCTGTTTCCTCGTTCAACACCATGCCTCAGGCTGAGAAAAACACGCTTTGCAAAAACTCACAAAATCTAAAAAAGTACTGAAAACCTTCAGGACACATAATGTAATAATAAAATACATAATGGGCTCATATATGAGTGTTTAATGTCTCTGAGCAGCTCTAGAGTCCAATATTTATGCCACAGTTGAAGGGTGTCAGAAATAACACCAAATGAAATGTTTGACTTAGTTTGTTTTATTTGAACCCAGTGGTTCATTTCTGACATGTTGGAGAATGAATCAAGTTCTGTTTGATGCAGAAAATAATAAAACATAAAACAAATTCTACACTTCCAATAATATTTAAGATGTGTGTTTTATTCTTTCTGATAATAACACCAGCATAAGGCTGTGGGCTGGATTAGGATTAAATTACCCAGCTGATGGATCTCCTTCACTAACCAGCTAACTACAAACCTTTCCACTAACCTGTCCTGTGGGACCCTCACCATGTGACCCTCATGTCCATGCTGTCTCAGGAGGAGCAGATAGGAGACAAGACCTCCTGTAACTTAAAATGAACCAAAGCTTCCTCCCAGCTTCTCTTGAAGCTGAATTTAACATCAGTTTATCATCATGAAACAAAAGAATAAAGTGGAACGAGAACTTCCATTTCCCTCTCCTTTTAACTTATCCGTCTCCCTAAATAAAAGAGACAGACGATCACGCTGCAGCCGCCGTCACTGACCCCGCCCCCTCCCCAAGACCGGATCTCCCTACATTACAACAAGCAGTCTGACTGAGGGCTTCCAGGAGAAATAATAATTAAATTATGAAAATAACGCGTGTTTGGAGCATCGGTTTGGAGGAGCGTCCTCCGATCGTCTCTCTTGTGTGAGCAGACAGTCTCTCTCTCTCTCTCTCTCTCTCTCTCTCTCTCTCTCTCTCTCTCTCTCTCTCTCTCTCTCTCTCTCTCTCTCTCTCTCTCTCTCTCTCTCTCTCTCTCTCTCTCTCTCTCTCTCTCTCTCTCTCTCTCTCTCTCTCTCTCTCTCTCTCTCTCTCTCTCTCTCTCTCTCTCTCTCTCTCTCTCTCTCTCTCTCTCTCTCTCTCTCTCTCTCTCTCGCTCGCTCGCTGATCGAGCGAGCGGAGCGCGCCGCACGACAACCCGCTCAGTTAACATAATTCACGGCCCAAATCAAACAGAACCGGTCGGGCTGATTCGGTTCCGGTTTGGTCTCAGGTGACAACTCCAGCGCTCAGCCCTGCAGTACCACATTAAGGCGGAGGCAAATGTGGAGGACGCTCACTCTGACAGATTTGGATGCTGCGCTAGTGCCGCCGTTAAAAAAACAAAACTACATTCCACTATAATCGATTATGGCGTACTCTTCTACGATGCAGAATCGTTTATGTCCGCATCCCGATGCATCGATTATTTGATTATTTTCCTCAGCTCTACACATTCGGCCATATTCTGATTCAGGTTTTTAGTGTGGAGTGATTTTTGTGCCGCCAACTGGAGCGTGCTCTGCAGTCATATGCGGCCCTCTCTGCATGCTCAACTCTGTCTCTGCCTGCACAAATCTCCCTGCTGTTGCTGAACTTGCAATTTACAAAGCAATGTAGCCTCTCCGTCAGCCAATCAGACAGCTCTCCATTATGCAATCAAAGCATGTCCAGGAAATACTGCCAGGAAAATTGCACTTTTTTCAGATAAAGAGGACTTTATATAATTATATTTAATTAGGTTGATTAACCCTCCTCTTTTCCTGGGACATTTCCACTGTTCACTTCCTTTTACACATCAAGGGCTCATTTATGTCTGACCAAACAGAGAAGAAACACTTTATATGTTGAAATTAAAAGTCCTCTTTAACTGAAAAGAGTGCAATTTAACAGTTTTAGGAATAGGCAATGTGTCTTTTCTGGAAGTCAAATATGGTCACCCTAATCATGACACATGAATTACAACAAAGTATCTTGCAGGCAGTGGATGGTGACTGGTAGCTAACCAGCAGCAGAAAGCAGTTCAATTAGCTGTTAAATGGGTGTTTTTCTGTAAAGCAGTGTTTCCTGGACATGCTTTGATTGGATAAAACAGAGCTGTCTGTGATTGACTGGTGGAGAGGCTACTTGTTGAGGAGAGCAGGGAGAGACAGAGTTGAGCCCACAGAGGGCTGCAGCTCCTGCACACAAGCGCAGAGCAGGTTCTGTTTGTGCAGACTCATTACTGTACGCTCAAGTTGGTGGCACTAAGTCACTCAATGAACTGGCTGGCTCGTTAATCACGTCACTTCAGGGGAGTTTTCCGACCATTTAACTATGGCGCGGCTTTTCATTATGGTTTGCGGCATGTAAACATGCTAGCGGAGTTAGCATTAGCATGTCGGTGCGGTAGCATTTTCCTCTCTCGTCTGAACTATAACCTTGAAATATTAACGGTGTGCTGCTGTTGCTGTCTTACCCTAATGTGATGTTGAGTGACTTACAAGAGCGCTGAGCAGGGTTTGCTCATCGATATAAAGGTTTTGCTGTATAACCCCCCCTGCCCCTGACTTGTCAACAAAGCTGCGGGCTTAAGGGGAGGAAGTCCTTTCTTGATACTTCCTGTGTGCGACGGTGTAGTTCTATATTCATTAATTATTATTTCTGTTTCAGACAAAAAAAAACTCATGTACCAACTACACGTGTCGTGATTGTGTTGAGCATGTAGATGTGAACAAATAAAAAAAGTTAACTGAAAAAATAAAATAAACCAAAATGATAGGGGGGCTTGTGATTATTTTAGGGGGGCTGAAGCCCCCCTAAAACGGACCTAACGACGTCAGTGAGCGCGCTGAAGATCTGAAGTTCAGTGTGCGTCTGTCAGAGGTAACCACGGCTCACGGGTGCACAAGTGAGCACATCTGGGCTGGGCAGAAGTAATTTTACAACATTGGTTTAAATAGCGCCAATAACGAGATGCGGTGACTTGAGCGGCTCATGGAGCTGTGCCGCGCGCGCACACACACAGATTCAATAAGCGCGCACGCTGCGCAAACTCCGGCGCACCGTCAGACTGAAGGCAGAAATGAGCGCTGCCTCCTCTGTGATTAAAAAACTTTTAAGAGGTTTTATAACAACATTTTTAATTCAAGGTCAAATTAAGATATCAGCTTCTATTTTGGGATGACGTATTAAAGTCGGGTCCGCTCCAGCCAGTGACTCCTCATGAACCTGACAAGTCCTGTTACTGCAGCATTTGTTATTCCTGTCCGCGTGGCAGCGGATCGCAGATTCAGCCACACCATAAAACAGCAATAAGTCGGTTTGAGGCAAAAGTGAACCTCATGGCTATAGCTTTTCCATCTTTTCCCCTATAGACATTTGATTACGCACAAGTAGGTGACCAGTTCAGGTTTACGCAGAGCAGAAGGAAGGAGAGCGCTCTGGCCACAGGTTAATCGTTCCTACTTTAAGAAAACCGTTAAATTGCATTGTTCATGTGCTACCTGGGCACTCTAAATATTTATTTAAAATTAAATCAAAGGAAATTGTAATGGTATCGAATGCTTATTAATTACTATTTAAAAAATGAAAGTGATGGGGAAAAAGGTCGATCATATTCTTTTTAACCCTGTCTGTTTAACTTGACGCCTGATATATATATATATATATATATATATATATATATATATATATATATATATATATATATATATATATATATATATATATATAGCCATGCCCTGATGTGGGGGCTGGGGGGTGCGTCGTCATGGTCGGGACATAGAAGGGGGTGCGTGGCTAAATAAGTTTGGGAACCACTGTAGTAATGCAACACACTGCTCTAATAAAGCATATTTAATAACTTTAAGTCCTACAAGAAGCCCTGAACTCGAGTTGTAATGTCCATTTTAAAGTGTTTATTGAAAGCTAGAATTCTGCTCCAGCTTACCTTGAAGAAAATATGTAGCTGTTTATGCTTTGAATGATGATTATTATGTTCAGTAGAATACATTTTACAATCATTACTTTGTATTTTTATGTGAAGACAGTACATGCATCTATAACCCAGTTTATCTGGCTTCTATAGCAACTAATTAAAAAGAAATTTTCAATAAAACTGTATGGTTCATCACAGTAGATAAAAAAGTGTTAACTGTGAAAAAATGAACACCAAACTTGTAAAACATGTATAATAGCATTTTTAATAAAGCATTTTACCAACATTATGTTTAGTCATTACATATGCACAAATAAGCTGAATCATTAATTATGAGCAATGTACTCAAGACCTAATGAAACTCTTTTGAATAACTTTATTTTGATTATTATTAAAATAAAATGTGTCAGTGGGTTAAAATTTGAAATGACTAATTTTAGGGTTGGATAAAATTTTTAAATGTAATTTTACATCTCTATATTTTAAGTTTAGTTCAATATTTCTATATGTACAAAAATAGTATTTTAATAATCCCTTTATAGGTTGAATATCTTACCCTGGTTGGCTGCGCTGCATATAGCAATTGGTCTGAGGGAGGAATCAGAATTATGGCTTACCCAAAGATGCAGAGAGAAGAAGAAAATGGTTGGCTCAAGTCAGCAGGAGCAACCTCACCATGACCAGAGATCACAATAAGAAAAAGCTGTGTGCAGTGAGTTTAATGTGCACTCTCAAATGTTTTCTATCAAGGCTCTACATGTTCTGCTCTCAACTGCACAAGGCTGCAATTAAACTGTTAAATGTGGCAGGAAATAAACTAATACACCCCTCTACAGGCACATTTTGAGGAGGGACAGTTTACTAAGACTAGGCAAGGCAAGGTGAGACTCAGGCCCTGTCCACACGTAGCCGGGGATCTGCCAAAACGTAGATATTTTTCTACGTTTTGGCCTGTCATCCACACAAAAACTGAGTTTTTTCACATGAAAACGGATCTTTTTAAAAACTCCGGCCAAAGTGAAGATCTGCGTTTTCTCCGTTTTGGGTGTCTGCATGTGGACAGACAAAACTGGATTTTTAAGGTCCGCAACGTCACTTTCCGCGACAAAAAAATGCTGACATCACGTGTGCGACCTGTGTTTACACTAGCCGACAGCATGGAAGCCCTCAGAGCTGCACTCGCTTTATCAATTGTCCAAGTGCTTTTTGCTTGTTTGTTTTTGCAAGCGGAATTACTGCTCCTTGCGGGAGACCACAGACGAAGGACGAGGTTAAGAACGGGGGAAGTACTGCCGCCTACAGGTCTGGCATGTCCTTAACAACGTATGGACAGAGTTTTTTTTAAACGAGGTGGTGTGGATGCAAGTTTTTGGAGGGGCTGATATTCGTTATTAAAAAAAATGGCTACGTGTGGACTAGGCCTCAGGGCTGATGCTGTGTTTGTTCATCGCCCTGAACCAAGGAGGAGGAAGGATCCTGCAGTGAGAAGTACAGCAGAACCACTGCATGTTGATCCACTGACCAGTGACCACACATGCTGTCCTCAAGTAAACGGTGGTACAAATCATTTGAAATATTAAGATATTTTTATTTATTTTATTTTAAAATTATTCTTTATTCTAACAGTGCCATTATATATTCAGAGAATGAGGAAAGCAGCAGCAGCAGTGAGGCAAATGAGATGAGGGAAAGTGAGAGGGGACATGAGATGGTATCAGGAGAGAGGGACATCCCAGGAAGCCATGAGGAGCCGGCGTCAGGGCCAGGAGGAGAAAGGAACAGGCTATGCAACCAGGGAACCCAGCTGGAAAACCTAAGGGAGGAAATAGAAAGTCAAAAAGGCATGAAAAACACAAGAGGCATTAAATGGAGTAAACAGACAATCAAAAAGGCCGTACAGCTCTGTTTTTCAGTGGGTTCAACAGGCTACAGGTTTCTTCAGGACATGAGTATCCCTCTGCCTGATGTTAGAACCCTGCACAGACAAATGCAGCCCATTAACTGGAACCAGGTGTGTTAGGAGAGGTGTGTGACATGCTCAGTTTGAAGGTTAAAAATCTAGATGGAAAGAGTGTGTGCTTACTGTGGATGAGATGGCAATCACTCCAGGTGTGCATCACTCCATCACAGCCCCAACTGGGTTTTGCCACCTGGTCAGCTCTCCGCTCAGCCACTATGAAAACATGAAGATGGACACACAACACAGTTTAACCTTTAATGGTTACATAAGATTTTTGTTTTAGTTTCTCTTTGACATTTATTTATTGATAATTGTGTTATTGTTAATTCTTAATTCTTGTCATTCCTTAATAACAAAATTGCAAATGCTAATATTATAAAGCAAGTGGAAATGAGCAGTTTTATGGAAAATGTCTAATTTTTAAAAGTTATTGTTCGACTACTATTCTTGAAATATCGTAATTTTATTCTTATTACTTGAGTACACAAAACAGAACAACATATCTTCTTATGTGCGTAATCCTGTTTGTCTCATGCTTCAGCAGTTTGTTGCAGTCAGTGTTATTAACTGAAAAATATTAAATAATTACTTGTCTTCACAATCACATTTTCTTTATTATTGGTCTCTCCATTTGTGCTTCCATTTCTGATGCATGTTCGTGTTGATACAGCAACCAGCAACGTATTGTACAAAAAATCCCAAATAAAACTAATAATGTAAAAAGTTTATTTCAAACTGTGGGGAATATTTTTAAAACGTAGAATCAAACAAGCTGAAATAAACCCGTCTACAGCTCATCCTCCTGCTCACAACCAACAAGCTGCACACAGGTAGCTCTTTAAAGGTTATCTAGCTAAAACTGGCAACATAAAATACCATCGTTGGCTTATTTTGGTACGAAGCGGTTAGCTAACGCTTCACAATGCAACAAAATGATGACATTTCATCAACTTACCGGAGAAAATCCTTCCGAAACACCGAAAATGAACAGTAGTCAATGCAGCAGCGGGGGCTGTTTGGAACTATTCGAAGCTACATGAGCCACGTGACTCCCGCATTCCGTGACGTAACTCTCTCTACAGCTCTGACAGAACCCTGCCCTCCTCTCCCAATGATTGGAAAGGAATTTGAGAAACGTGATTGGTAGCTAAGACTCGTGCTCTCATTGGTTCCACCCAAGTTCCTCCCACTGACGCTAGAATTGAGACAAAAAGATCTGTAACACTGTAGATTTGAGGTTTGTACCTGTAGAATGAAATGTGTGTTTTGAGAGTTTTGATTTCAAACTTGTACCTTGATGTTTTCATTTTGGAAGTCTGCTAGTTACAAAACGAAAGTTTCATGTTTCTGAATGAATGTTTGATGTTACAAAATGAGTAGTAAATGTACAAAATAAAAGTTTGATTTTACAAAATAAAAAATACATGTACAAAATTAAAATTTCCTGTTACAAAACAAGAAATACAAGTACAGATTGAGAATTACAAGTTAGAAAACTAAAGTTACAAGTTACGAATCCAAAGTTACATGTGATGAAACATGTTCGGAGTTACAAAACTTGGTACAAGTTACGCTGAATATTGTCTCAAACCTAGCTCCATACAACCCTTAGTTACCATTCAAATTAAAAAAAAAAAAAAAAAAAAAAAAAAAAAAACCTTTAATCATCCCCGAGGGGCAATTGACCTAGATTAAACTCTGCTATAATGAATGGTTAAACATTACTAATCTGATAAAGTTCTCAAACGTTTTACCAGCTAAAGGCTAAAAACTGCTAACTATTATAGGATGGACACCAGCTGACTGGGTTCTGATCCAAGACCCACATCTGGATCCACTTTACAGAAGGACCCAGAGCAGCAGAACTTTCAGCTCAAACACAGACGCAGAGTTTCGGAACCAGTCCTGAGAGACGCGGACGGGTCCAGAAAAACTGACCTCTTCCTTCTGCAGAAGACCCAGAGCAGCAGGAGGACCAGGAGGACTAGAAGCGCTGACATGGTGCAGATCCAGGTTTGAGATGAGACGGGCTGCTTCCGGGACAGTCTCTCAAAATAAAGTTCTTCCTAGTTAAGCATGTAGCGATGTGTCGGTCGCGAACGAACCGGCTCTTAGTGAACGACGGGAGCCGCCTCGTCATTGGGAGCCGTCCCGTCCCCTCCCCCCTTTCCTCTTGCTTTGGTGAAAGCCACAGGCGATTGGTCAACATGAGTAACTGCGTGTCCAGAGCAGTAGGGGCGGGGAAGAGGGAGGATCAGACTCAGACACACAGCAGAGCACATGCGGGTGGAGGGAGACGAGAGGGAATGAGGAGGAGGGAAAAGGCAAGTGAGAGGGAGGAGAGTGCTACGAAGACGGTGAGAAAATGAGCACCAGCAGTCGGAAAGTGGAGATTTCTTAAAGTGTTCAGTTATTAAATCCATACAAATTATCAATATTGATATTGCATTTTTTACATTAGTAAATCATTTTACTTATAGTTTTGCATTATTTTGGTTATAAATGTACTCTACGCAACAGAAAATCTGAGGAGCCACTTGGGAGCTGAGAGAGCCGGCTCTTTTTGGTGAGCTGAGCCAAAAGAACCAGCTCTCTAGAAAGAGTCGGAATTCCCTTCACTAGAAGCAGGATCATTCCATGCGGGACTCGACACACGGGAGGCGACATTGCCTCTCCTCCATTTTTATGGCAAGCCAGAACCGCCAAAATATGCCACTTTCCCAACCCGTCTAGTTAAGAGATGGCAAAAAAAAAAAAAAAAAAAAAAAAACGCTGTTTGATGTGTCAAGATGTCGTAAAATATGGCGAAAACTCTCCCAGAACGCCGTATTTGACGCCAGCCAGAGCCGTTCTTAACGGTCCTGTAGAACGCCGGAAAAAACTATGTTTTTTTCCGGACACTGAACGCTGCTTTTTTCGCCGCTCTGTGACATAAAACGCCATTTTATGTATCGATGCATAAAATGTAAATAGTAGGAACTTGAAGTAATCAATTGAAAATATCTTTTCACTTTATTTTATTATTATAGTTTGAAGAATGCCATAACTGTCAAAAACAGTGCAGATTATTATACATGTGCAACACTGCTAAACCATTTTTTCAGTAAGATAACTGTAATTTTTCCATGCGTTTATTGAAAAGAAAAAAGCTGACTAATCACAGAAATAATGATTAGTTGATTAGAAACAAGTGCTCATCTAGAACATTTGAAATTTGTGTTACAGCAGTTCATGTTTTCAACTTAACCCTTTGATGCATAATGGTCACTACAGTGGACAGGTGCTCAAAATAGTTATTTATTTATTTTTGCTATTAAGCACAGCTGTTGAAGACTTTATTGCATGTGAGCCTCTCCAGTTGGACTTCAGTAAGGCAAGCCAACATATTTCATGTTCAGAATGCACGCTGTCCACTGAGATGGACATGTAATAAAGTATTTGTAAATTAACAAAATGTTACAAAGAATATTTGTTGAAATTTGTTTAATTCACACCTAAAGATGAATGAAAAAAAAATGTTTAAAAAATCATGGTTGAAGATCTCATAATTCATGCATCAGAGGGTTAAATATCAAAATATTACAGAAAGTTAGCAAATCGTTAGCAAGTATGCAGGTGCTTTAGTATTGTAGTGGGCATAATCATCAACAGACACGTTTGTTTTATAAGAGGTTGAAAGTAATTTGTTTTAACCAGCGTTTCAGGATCATGAGGACATTTTCAGAGTCATGTCTTGGTGAAGCAGCAATGAAAAACTTTTTTCTTGAAATATTTATGTAAATAAAAACATTCAAGAGCATATTTTAGCCAACAGAGCTCATTAGCAAATTCTAGTTTAAAAGCAAACACTTTGATGCTCCACCTGAGAATAAATCTGTAAGGCTTGTCACCAGCATTCAGATATCAATTCTGCTTGCTTCACAGCCAGACAGGACACGGTAAAAAAAAAAAAAAAAAAAAAAAAAAAAGAGAAAGGCGAGACCTTCCTTGGACATCCTAAGATTACAGGGCAACCATCTCTGCATCAAATCCACCTATCAGGCTTGTTTGGTAAAGCGGGCAGATGGACGCCACTCCTTACTACCTGGAGCTTACTTAAAGACACATGCAGGACTCAGAGCAGGGGAAAAAGTTCTGGTCTGATGAGACATCGACTGAATCACAGGCCTATGGTGAAGCACAGAGGCGGCAGCATCATGATGCAGAGATGCTCTTCAGCAGCAGGAACTGAGGGACGAGTCCGGACAGAGGGACAGATGCATGCATTAAAGAACAGAATGTCCGGCGTCCCTCCCGATGGAGCTGCAGGGAGGAACAGGTGTGCTGAGCTGGACATCGTAATCAGACTGGAGACGGTAACAGGTGTGTCTAAGTCAACATTTATCAGTTTTATTTCAATATTATGGGATGTCGTTAGTCTAGAGGAAACGGTGTTTCAGATGAACAGAAAGGATCCCAGTAGCAGAAACATCCCATAATGCACCAGAGTTCTTATATCGCTCCTTGTTTCTATGCATCTGAACCAGGCTGGACCTCAATCAAGAGGAACCACTCCAGAGGTTCTGATCCAACTCACCTGGTTCCACTCAGCAGGTGCTGAACTGACCAGTGGCTTGTGTAACGTGGTGAAGGAGCCATTTCTACCTTCTAACAGCTGTTTCTTTCTGACACAGTCCCAGAGTGCATGAAGCAGCCTCAAGGTCATGCATTCGCTTCCAAACTGTTTACATTCCAGCATGAAGACAGAAGAAGAATGAACTCTTTTCTTTTAATTAATCAAATAACTCAATTTTAATAAAGCTAATCCATCAAAGTGTTAGTCAATAAGATGTGACCGACCTGTGAAATTAAAATATTAATTATTTTATTATGATCTTAGAAATGAAGTAATGTAACTTTAAATGTTCCAACAGGACTCATTTCACGTAGTGTTAAGAAGACATAACACATTCTTTCACTGATCCAGTCAGAATCTTACAGATCTGACGGAGGCGTGCTTCTGACGGTGTTTGGTCATTTTCATTCGACAATAGACCATAACATCCGAGGTATAAAACTACGCCACGTCAGCTCTAACGCAGTTCAAAGCGTTCCAGAGCAAGTGACGGAGTGGCCAATCCTGATCTTTTAATTCTTCAACCGAAAGAACCACAACAAGCTGAGAAAATCCAGTCGCTATAACAACCCGCAACAGCAACAGCTCCTTTCAGAATAAAAGCTCCACCGACCCAGGCTGGGTCTGACCAGACGCCAAGAAAAGAGTCGTGTGCCGGAGGTAACTCAAGACGGGTTTGATCGGTACCGCGGCTTCGTCTACCAGCTCGGTGTCCAGAGAGGGTCGCTGGGCCTCGACATTCCTGATCTACAGAGGACTTCCACAAGGCAGGCTGACCCGACTTGATGGTGTCTCATGCGGTTCTGAAACTAACCCAAGCTTATTCCAAAGCAACATCCTCAGTTCCCATCAGAACTAATCGCTTCTTTGGATTTGCTGGTTCCGATTTACATGACACGTCATCCATTCACCGCCTCATCCATTTTTAGTCACACTATACACTTAGTTCTGAAATAAGCCTGGTTTAAATGTTAGTAATACAATTCTTAACTTTTAAACTTGACTCTATTCTGTTGTCTCGGAGTGAATACGTAACGGTTACATAATCTCTGCATTAAAAAGATCCAATCTTCTGGTTTAAATAACCCACCGAACCGTAAGGTGGATTTCATATTTACTATGGAATCCCACGCTTTACGGCTTCTTAAATAAAATGTAAGAACCTCTCATTTCCCTTACACCTGG
Organism: Nothobranchius furzeri; assembly: GCF_043380555.1. NCBI lineage: Eukaryota > Metazoa > Chordata > Actinopteri > Cyprinodontiformes > Nothobranchiidae > Nothobranchius > Nothobranchius furzeri. The sequence goes on from NC_091751.1 coordinate 34,277,076, forward strand.
GAGCATCCGGACCAGAACCCGGACCAGCACAAACTAACAGCCCACCCACACCTGTCCTAGAGATGAGCTCAGGTGTTTCTGGGCCGCGTCCCAAGCCCTACAGACCGAGACGGTCATCCAGGTTCTGGGGCACGGCGCCGCGATGAACAAATAAAAACACTATAAAGTTGGACGACACCAGGGTCTGACACCAAGGTCCGAGTTCTCCCGTCTTCCTTCAGAAACACAGCCTTCACGTAGAACGACACCATCTTCAGACCCGTTTTGTGCTTTATGAACGAGACCGCTCTGGTTCTGATGGGTTTGGTCCCGATATCCACAGAGACTAACACCCGGTTCTGTTCTAACCTGAAATTGAACATAACACTGGAAGTTCTCCCGGGTCTGGGTCCAAGTTCCTGGACCGGGTCGCCATCTTTAAAGGAGAGCAGGACCTCTGCACCTGGAACCAGCAGAACCTTCTGATGCTGTTCTGTCTGAGATGGGTTGGATCAGAACCAAATGAGTCCATTTGTTAAAAATCAAACAATAAAACAAATAAATACAAAGTTAAAAAAAAAACACTGGTTCTGGTTCTGACTGGGTTTGTTTGGTCTTGCTGGACTCTTCTGTTCATTAAGATAACCCGGTTTGAGTTCTGAGGAGAATCGGAACATCGGGCATGCTTCATGTGGTCCCTCCAGCTCAGACAGGCAGATCAGCTGGTTTTGGTTCTGAGAGGCAGCTGGTGAACAGAACCGGGTGGTACCACTACCCAGCTGGGTCACCAGTAGAAGGACCGAGACAGGAAGTTGGCAGCAGCTCCGAGCCAGGTAGTTCCATCCTGACCCGATCCCACGCGGCTCAGCGCCTTGTCCGGGTCCTGAGATGAACTCTCGTCCTCCGGCAGGTACTCGGGCAGGTCCAGGTTCTGCTCCACCACCACAGAACCCTCCTCAGACAACGGGATCAGAACCTGCAAACACACACATGAGAAACGCTCAGTGGGACTGGGTTCTGTGGTCCTGCTCAGGGACGCTTTGGGTCGTCTCTGACCCGTCAGTGGGTTCTGCTAGAACTGTCCAGCTGGTTCTGGATCAGATCCTGTTCATAAGACTCGCGCAGCATTTATGACATCATGTTAGAGCAGCGTGAGCCCGAGGCTCTGCTCACACCACTGATGTTGGAGGGGTGTTTCCATGACAACCAACATGCTATGGGCGGGGTTCCCCTGGGACTCTAGTGATGTCACACTATGTCGACTTCAATTCCTAGTTAGAGACACACAGACGGAGACACACAGACGGGGACATGGGGCCGGACAGAAACAAAGACACAGAGACAGCGTCTCTTGCTCTCGGTACCAGACCTCATCTCCGTGTTCTGATTGGACCACCTGCTGAGCCGTCATCACCTGTGTGGCAGCGATGGCCGATGCCAGAGCCTGAAGACAGAACCAGCAGGAAGCATCACAATGGCTCGGGTTCTGATGGAACCGGACCCTCATGCTGACTAACAGCTACACAGCAGAACCGGCTCACCTCAGCCGTCAGGTCCGATCGGACCCGGACGATGCACCTCTTTGCAGCCATCTGGAAGGTGAAGCTGATGACTCCTCGGATCTTCAGCAGCGCCGCCTCACACAGACTCCTACGGTTCTGTGGACAGAGGAGGGTCACACGATCAGAACTATAGCTCGGTTCTGTTCTGGCTCAAAATGTTCTGGGCCTCACCGTGTCGTCCAGCCCGTCGATCTGCAGGATTACGGTCTTGGCTCTCTTGTTGCTGAAACCCAGGAAGAATTGAGTCTTCCTCCGGCTGCTGAGTGGCACCTGGGCCGGTTCCGGGTCGGTGCTGCCCGAGGCCTGCAGGAGCTCATAGATCTCTGATGCCAGCAGCTTGGTCTCTCCAGGAGTGGTGGTTCTGCAGCACGAATAACATACAGAACCGCTGTAGACCCCTTTATCTGTTTAAATATCAGGATTCTGTCAGAACCACATCACAGGCTCTTCCCAGAACAATTAAGGTTCTGCTCCAGATGCTGCACAGAGTCTGAAGCTGGATCAGTTCTAGCTCGGTTCTGGTCTACAGACCTCATTACGGTGGTTCTGATAACCCTCCGATCATCGCACCTGTATGGCAAGCTGTTTTAACATTATTAGGCAGATCGAATTCTATACTTCTATTGCTCCAGGAGCATGGGGTGGATGGTCTGCTGCTAAGGGCCATTCAGTCCCTGTATTATGACACGTCTCACCAATCAAGCAACTGCAGCATTTTAATAACTAGTATTAAAGGTGAACACACCAATATTTGCACAAGAATAATTTTTGTTTTAAACTCTCAGTGACACACTTTGCGTGGGGGGGGGCATTTAATTTTTCTTGGCGTCTGGAAAAACATCTCCTTCTGCCCCCTTTATTTTGGTCCAAGATCATTACTGGGCTGGCCCTATTAAAAATGTTCTACACCCCTGCTTAGTAGACTTAATGAAGTATTTTTAAGCCAGTATAAAAATGACTGAAACACAAATTTACATATTTGGCATTATTGACCAATATCTTTGATTTAATTTATTTGTTAAGAACATCAAGATGCATTACAGTGAACATTATAATAAAGTACATTTTTCTAGTGCAGAGAGGAGACAACCCATAGAAGCACTGATTTGATCTCATTTCAGAGAAAAATAGAACAGGTCAGATGCACCTAATAAATAAAATTACTAACATAAACTCAGGAATCTGTTTCTTTGCTTCATTGTTCTGGTGCTGAAAATATCACTAATGCAGATCAAAGGAGATACACAGATGAATGCACCTCTTATTTATTATTTGGAAATTAGTGGGTGTGGTTTACATCAATATATTATTTTAAATCTGAAAGTGATATGGACTGATCAGAAGTTGCTATGTTTATTGTTTATCTGAAAACTATTTACAGAGCAGCCTCAGAATTGAGCAATGTTGATTGAGGTGTGTGTGTGTGAGAGAGAGCGAGAGAGAGAGAGAGAGAGAGAAAGTTAAAAAAAAAATGTTTTAAACCGACCGGAGCGGAGTCAGTGACCGACGCGTGCACGAGCCGTTTACAGCTCTGTCTTGTCAAATGCACCACGTACGTTACGAAAAAAGTAACTTTAAATAACTTATTCAGCCGAAAAAGAGGCGAGCTGAAGAAAACCTAGGGAGCACTGAAGAAACGTCAGCAACAGTGAAGCAAGCACAGAGAGATCCGTTACTGTGTGTGTGCGTGTGTGTGTGTGTGTGTGTGTGTGTATGGGTCGGACGGACTGAGCTACCGGCTGCAGTTTTGTGTGTAGGGAAAGGCGGGCGCTCTATGTGACTGGCCAATCACAGAGCGTGAAGACAGTCAGTTACCCAATGAGGATTTTCCTTCAGCACGATTACAGATATTTACGAGGTTTACTCGTTTCATGCTCGTATTCGTCAAAAATGCTTTATCCGTACCGGATACTAGTCTGAAACGAGTATCCGGCTCATCCCTAGCTGTAACCACCCTGCCCTGCCTCCTCCTCCTTGCTGCCTGCCGGCTGTGATCACAAGCAACAACAGAGTAGTTCCCGCTGCTACTTCGGGAAACGGCGCAAAAAAAAAAAAATCAATACAACTTGGCATCTTGTAGGCGTGGCGCTGGGATTTCAGCCGTGGCGGCCCGCCACGGCTACTCCTATGCAAGGGAAACACTGGACAAACACTGTCAGCATTTAGACTCAGGGTAAAAACAAGGTCTAGAGTGTGCCCCCTGGTGTGTGTGGGGCCAGAAACATGCTGGGTAAAGCCGAAGGTGTCCATGAGGCTGGAGAAAGTCATGGCAAAGAGATCGGAGGGATCATCAACGTGGATGTTAAAATCACCAACAATCACCAGTAGGGCTGCAACAACGAATCGATAAATTCGATGAAAATCGATTACTAAAAGCGTTGGCAACGAATTGCGTCATCGATTCGTTGTGTCGCACAACTCTTCCAAAAGCGCCCCCCCCCCCCCCCCCCTTCCCGCCCGCCGTTGCGCGCAGACCAGAGCAAGTCAGATCAGCGCGAGGTATAGCTGGCAGATCAGCGCGAGGGAGAGCCGCAGATCAGCGTGAGGGAGAGCCGGCAGACTTGCGCTGCTGCGAACCGGTTCCGCATTGTCGCGCAGCGATCCAGGCAGCTGCGTCCAGCGCACGGTCCATTCTCAAAGTGGCGCAACCAAAAAACTATAATTAGCACACGATCGTTCATGTCCGCACATGTTCTCTATTTTCTGTCTTATTTGTGCCTGAAGCTCGCTACTGCGGAGCTCATCACCTGTGCTGTGGTGATTTCACCTCACGCAGCATCGAAAACGCGCTCTGCGCTTTTCGGTCAGGAGATCCCTTTGATCTGCTCAAAAGTAACTGATGAGGTGAAAAGGTAAGAATCCAGGCAACAGATTTTCTGGAGAATTATGAGGAGATGCAGGAAGATGAGAGACAGACAGGACAGGAAAATAGTTAAATAAAAACAAGAAAACAAAACAAAGTGTTGAAAAGTCAAATGTAGGTAGATTTATCTCCACTACACGTTTTTACCAGTAAAAAACAATAAGTTATACACATGTCATATTTATACATCTGATACAATTCAGATCACCTTCAAAACTCAGTCACACACCCAGGGCCGTTTCAAGACATTTTGGGGGCCAAGGCAAAATGCCCCCCCCCCCCCCCCCCCCATAACTGGGCTCCCCAGAAGCCTCTGTGTAATTCATACCTTCTCCAGTAGTGTTAGTTATATGGTGTTTATAAAAGCCCCTCAGACATTACTGACATGTTCTAATATTATCAGATGAAAAACTACATTATCAGACATGCTGTCTCATCTGCTTCTTTTAAAAACTTGCAAAAAGTAACAAAACCATTTGAAAGCCACTATTTGTGGATTCTCTGAAAGTTTCCATGGAGTGTGTGACAACTTATTTTTTCATTGATCCTATCGTCTAATCTCACAGCTGAAACAAGCATCCTTAATAATCTGTGCACAGGAAGCTTACCGATGCTGTAGTAAAACAAAAGGTATAATAATTTATTATTAATAAAACCTTGTTGCAGCACTAAAGCAGAAAAATTAGATTTTGCATTAAATATGCAAAATATTTACATATGAATAGTTTTAGAGCCCTTTAATTGGCAGAATCTGATATTAATTTAGTTCTTACAAAAAATGGGTCCCAACATGGTTTGTGGGGCGTTGCCATAGTGTGACGTCATAGGCACAGATCCCCTGTCCTCTTGTTTGGAAATGGAAATATGGTCACCCTATATTAAACAAACTGTCCACCCGGACTTTTGCGCTGCACAGAGACGCTTCGCTGCCTACGACTGAATGTCAGTTGAGAGTCAGTCTCATGCAGAATGACCAATGAAGAGAGGGCCTCAAGTTAAGACCCTCTCCTCATTGGTCAGTCCACACGAGGTGGGTCAAAGGTTACTCTGGGCGGGTTACGTGTTGTCAGGCATTCAAGTATTGAGTATATTTACTGCATATTACAGTAAAATATTCTGTATGTGACCACATTATGGTGATCCTTGGGTCGTGATGATGGAGCCCTTGAATATTGTTGCCCAGGGTACAACAAAGTGTTAATCTGGCCCTGGTTCTGCCGTCACATTCCCGCAGAAACTGGTTGATCACACCGGGGCCAGACTACTAGCATGTGGTTTTACAACCACAATGTCCTCAGAAGCAAAAACGCTTTTAAAAGGGAGGGAGGAGTCCTAACTGTTGCTGCAGGCGTGTTGTGTGAGAGTGCAGTTATATACTGGTTAATATATTTTTGGGTTCAGTTGCTTTCATGTGGCCTAATGTGAGTCTATTTGGGATCATTGGAATGATCAGCAGCATTTCTTGATGTGACTTTATGGCAGTTGCCCAGGGCATCATCGCAAGGAGGATGGCATTCATTTACTTTTGTTTTATTTGGTATTTTTTCAGTCAGTTTTGGAAATAGTGATCAATTTTGATTAATTCACAGCCTATGTTTAATTACATTTAAAATAAATATTAACAGATGAGATCAAACAAAACAGATGAGAATTGCCCTTAAGCTGTTTAACTTGGACCAAGCATTTTAGGTCACAGATAGATGTAGCTTAGGGTCTCTGTCTATACACCTTATAAGACAATTTAGGTGATGGCATGTTGTTTTTCTGCTATTGAACTGTTTTCTAATAATGTTGTGTTAAATAAAGTGAAGGAAGGAGAGAAATAACGTTTCCCTAGCAGTTTTTAAAAATTTCCTCATGTAATCCGATTAATCGATTAATCGTGTCGAGACCCCATCCGATTAATCGATTATCCAAATAATCGTTTGTTGCAGCCCTAATCACCAGTCTGGACAGCTTCACAGTGGAGGACAGAAAGTCACTAAACTCCTGAAGGAAAGAACTGTCTGGACCAGCTGGACGATAGACCACAGCACAGTAGAACGGGTCCTTACGCCCGACTTTAATCAGCTGCAGTTCTAAGGAAGCAAAGTGACCAGAGGTTGTAGAGCTACATGGAAGATGGTCTCTGAAAACAACAGCTAGGCCTCCACCACGACCAGAACCCCGGGGCTGGCTAAGAAAAGAATAACCACTCAGGCAGAGTTCAGACCAGAATAATCAGATGTTTGCTGCACAGAAAGTCCAGGTCTTTAGAGAGAATCAGATCATTGAGCAGGAAGGACTTATTGTTAACAGAGCGGGTATTTAATAGAGCCGTGCTGAGTGAGGTGGAGGAATCAGAAACTACAGAAACAGCTGGAGTTAGTGGACGTAGATTAGCAGGGTTAGATCCACGGTGTTTATAAAGACCACTCATGGAGGGAACAGGAGGAGAAACCACTGATGGATGAGGATAAACAGTCCTGAGAAAACTTAGACGAAGAAACCGCGCCATATCACAGCCTGGTGGGACACAAAAAACAAACAAAGGACAAGAAGCTAAAAGATCACACCGATGTTTACTAGATAAACCACGCTTTACGAGAAGTCTTATTCTCACCTGGATTCCTGCTCATTTACCCTTTTTCCTCTGACGTTTTCCCGAGATGGGATAAACATCGCTGGAGGTGTTCAGGAAGAAATCAGCGTTTGGCTCAGGGCCAGCGTGCTGCTGATGTAAACAAACAGAGAGGTAAATCCTCAATGCATCCTGAGCGATCGCGGACGAACGGAAGGACAAAAGAGTCCGGTGATCATAGGAGGTGGTAGCCGGGACACTATCGAAGAGGATCGCAGACAGGAGCAAGGCGGAAAGGAGGTTAGTAGAGAAAAGTTAGAAAAAGTGGCCGATGACCGCGGCTAAGCCAAGAACAGGAGCCATCTTAACTACCCGGAAGCAGGAGGGCCTATAGACCCAATAATAAACAGACTCAACCACGTTCAGCAGCCAGCAGGTTTATGAGGAATCACCTGCAAGCAGCTGTCTGAGTCAGAGGACTCCAAAGTGCTTTACACTACAGTGCATCATTCATTCACACACACACACACACACACACACACACACACACACACACACACACACACACACACACACACACACACACACACACACACACACACACACACACACACAGACTGTAGCAATAACAGTATAAATGCCAGAGGTCACTAAAACACCTGCTGTTAGGTAAAAAAAACAGCAGTTCGTAGGACACTGGCACGAACTCATGACCCCTGACCTTCCCATCCTGGACCGGGTTAATCAGAACCACTTGGACTTGACTCACTTATGCATGACATTCTGCAGGCTCAGCATCATCCCCAGCTCCTCCTTCAGCTTCTCCCTGTTGGGCCGACATTCTGCCAGGTACCGGACCGCCTGGAGACAAGCACATCCAAACAGAACCTGAGAACCAGAACCAGTTTCTTCCTCTGTGTACACACACTAATCAGATCTGCACCTGGACTTACCAGCAGGGCGGAGTAGACCACCTGGGGGTTCGGGTGGTCCAGGAACAGGATGAGGCCTGGCAGGCAGCCCTGGTCCTGGACGATGGCTCTGCGGTTCATGGGGTCTGAGGCCAGATCCCTCAGCTGGTTGACGACAATCAGCGGGTCCGACTCGGCACTCATGGCTGACGGGGGTCACTCACCCATGCAGGAGGCACCTGAAGGGGCAGAACCAAACAGTCTGTTAGTTCAGGTTACCATGGAAACGGACCTGCACCTGCATGAAAGTGGGCTCTAAGTTTCCTCAAAGGTCCTCCTCCTGACTCAGAACCAGCCAGAACCTAAATCTGAAACATCTTTTTAACTCTTAGAACCAGCAGGCCCAGTTCGAATCAGAAACGGAACCAGGAACACCTGGCCGTGGGAAACTTCTAATCGATGGGGATGCGCGCGCACCCAGAACTTGGCTCAGTGGTTTTATCTCGGGTACTGTCCCTGGATCCCGCCGAACCGACCAGAACTCCGCCATGTTTAGAAGGTGTCTCTGAGCGCGTGGGCTCACGTTATAATCACGGAAGTTCTTAACCCAGCTAGGGTTTGGTTCGGTGCCCCGCAGACTCCGTCCGGTTGGCTCAGTGGGCCTCATCGGGCTTCAAGTACTGCGTTCGGGCTCAAATCGGCTAAACGACGCCCCATGTCGATGCTAACGCTAACGGAGCTCACCTAATGGTGACAGACTCTGACGTCAGCTCTGCGGTGGGCTCTAAGTTTCCGGATACGCCATAAACTCCGGGTGCCTGGTACGTTTTTCCCGCCACAGATGACTTCCAAAACTATCAACGGGTTTACTTTTTCACCGGTGATGCTGAAACACACGAATGCACGCTTCCGGTAGGTGAGCGAGCAGGGTGACCACGTGTCAACATCAGGGCCTGTGATTGGGTGGATCACAGCCATTATCGATCCTTCTAACCAATGAGCTGCCAAAGATCCCACTCCTAAATAGTATGTAGGATAGCTGACTCAGCCCATCCTACAAATTGAAATGTGACATTCATATTTTTGTGTAGGACAAAGCAGCTGAAGTAATAGAAGCAAGACGGGAAAGGAATGAAGAACTTGTCAGCTTCATTGTTGAAGAAAAGGGTGCTGAGGAAAGCCTTGAGGTACGGATTGTTTTTACGGCCATTAGTTGTAACTGTTGTTTTAGTAAAGTGTTTTGAAGTCTTTCACTGAATGCTTGAAGATATCTTTCTTTAACACTTTTTTGAGACCCCTACACACATAAATGCGCCCGCACATGCAAACACACGCACACACACACACACAACATAGGGAATTGAAAATAAAAATTCTGTGATATTAATTATAGCAAATTAATTCATGCTTTGGCAAAGTATACAATAAGTGTTCACAAGAAAATCAATGTGCAGAAACCACAGTAAAATTATTGCTTTATAAAAAAGGAAATCATGCGTAATAAGCTACAGCTTCTCTGTTTCCAACAGGCCATTTTATCGGGTGATGAGATGCCACATTTCCATTTCAAAGAGAAGTGGGTTCCAATCATCTTTGATGATGACCAACAACTCGACCGGATCATGACATACCTGTCACACCTGCTAGACAACTTCAAACACAAATCAGTTGAAGTCCTGAGCATGGTTAGCCTGGCAAGCCAGACTAAATAAATGTATTATTTAGTCTGGCCATGCTCAATTGACGGCTCTCGGTTGTGGGGCGGGTTCTACCGTTGTCTTTCAAATGATCTCCGCATTCCACTGGATAATGAATGTGACATACTCTTGTTTCACTCTGTTGCATCATCCCACCCACCAGGCATATAGAGTGCCCTGATTGGCCCACAAAGCGGATAAAGCTCTGTGATTTGTTCACTAAGCAGATAGAGCATGATTGGCCCACCATTATGGACCAATCACAGCTCTTTATGTGTTTGAAACCCCTCTAGAGAGCTGTGATTGGCAAGCCAGAGTCCTGGTAGGAGCTGCTGAGGTTCCAATGGAGCATGCCTAGACCATTCTTTGCAAAGCAAGAATTTGGTCTAGTTCACTAGGCTAGAGCATGGTCTCTTCTGACCGGATCAAGTACACACTGACTGTAATGCTGTCAGAGGTAAGTTACGAACACCACTTTGTAAATAAACAAAAATGTCATTGTCCACAATGTTTTAATATTTATGTAATTTACTTGTACATACACAAACATAACCAGGTGACTATTTTGGGACATTAATACAAACTAATAATGAGTAAGGTAGCTTTGAGGTAGATTGTGAGCAGTTTGAGAGGAGTACATGCTATCCTGGGATTACTGATTTGCTTTATGTGATCCACTTTTATTTTAGACTATCTTTCATCCCTTTAACTAATGAATAAAGACCACTATAGTGGCAAGAAATATTGTAGATTCAAGAAATATTTTAAGAAGGTCCAGTTGTGATCACACAAATGCTAGATCAGGGTGGGAATAGGCAAGGTGAACCTGAGTCTGAAATTAGAAAAAATGTCAGTGGAAAATGAGTGAATACACGTTATTATAAAGCACGATAAATCTTGAAAAAACTTTTTCTAATGAACCGTTTTATGTAACACAGGCATCAGCAACAGCACTCAAAGGTCCAAGGGCTAACCAGGGCTGAGGCAGTGGAAAAGATTGAGCACGGTGAGATGGATGAGAGGTGTAAGACAATCTGAGTCACTGAAAGATATCTGCAAGAAAAAGAGTTTTTGTATGTCTTTGGGAATGGAGAAATATATAATACCTGACTTTTTTTTTAGCTGCAAAAAAGTGGAACTTCTCATGAAACTGAAAACAGAAATGGAGACGTTCAAATCTCTGAAGTTCTCTGGAATGTGGGAGAGTAAAAAAGTTTGAGGCTGAATATTTCTGCTTGTTTTTAATTAAGACACAGAAACATCAAAGTCATTTTTGCATAGTTGTGGCTGTTCTGTAACTGTGCTACATGTTACCGAAAAAATACAATTGTTTTGAAGTTTCACAAATCAGGGAAAGGTTTCACAAATCCCACACTGTGTTTTATTTGATCTGCTATTATAGTAGAATAATGTAGAACAGGTTTGAATAGTGTAGGGCAGTGGTTCCTAACCTGGGGGTCCCGACCCCCACAAGGGGGCGCCAAAGCATCTCAGTGGGTCGCCAGGACCTTTCCACTTTAAGGGGTTAAAACTTCATTTATTACTTGTTTATAGCCTACATTTTACTCACAGTTTTTTTCATGAGTGAAAAGTTTACTGATATTAAGACAGGAAATAGTTAGTACAGAAAAAGTAACACACTTTTAAGAACATTTTGCTCAGCTCACTGTTTTATTTTCAAGTGTCAAAAGTTCATTAAAGATAGGACTGGTTGATTAATCACAGCCTTTACAGTAAATAATCTAGTATAAACAGTAATATACACATTTAAGTACATTTTGCTCAGTGTATTTTTTATGTGTCAAACGTTTATTGAAAGGAATGATTGATTTATCAGTGTTTACAAGAAACAATGTGTTCAGAAAAGTAATACAAACTGTCAAGCACATTATGCTCTGTTTGGTTTTGTTAATGACTTTGTTCTGTACTGCAGCCTACTATTACTGTTATCTATTGAATCAAAGCATATTAAAATGTGCTTGAACAATTTTATCATTTCTTAATGTTTGTATTGGAAGAGAGAATGGGAGGGGGTCGTCAAAAATTTTACTGGTAAAAAACGGGTCCCTTGGGAAAAAGGTTGGGAACCACTGGTGTAGGGGCTGTACTTCTTGAGCTACAGCTTTTCCAGTGTTGGCCAGATGCTGAAAAAACACATAAATCTGGATTTGTTGAAGTTTCACAAATCAGGAAAAGGTTTAACAAATCCCAGACAAGGTTGTATGCAATCTGCTATTATTTCAGAATAATCTAGAACAGGTTTGAACAGTGTGGCTGTTGTAGTTTTTGAGCTACAGCTGTTCCATCGTTGGCCAGATGCTGAAAAAAAAACGCATAAATCTGGATTTGTTGAAGTTTCACAAATCACGGAAATGTTTCACAAATCCCACACTGTGTTTTATTTGATCTGCTTTTATAGTAGAATAATCTAGAACAGGTTTGAAAAGTGTGGGTGTTGTAGTTTTTGAGGTAGAGCAGATTAAAGATGGTCAGAGTAGAGAAAAATTGGGTGTAATGGCCCTTTAGCCGTTACCTGAATCGGAAGCTAACTTCAGCCTAGTCATCAGCAGCGTTTGTTCACAACCGTTTTCAGGTAAAGTAATTTTGTTTATTCTAGAAGCTTTCGGGACTTACATGTTAACTTTAGATGGTTTCATGTATGTTTTAAGCTACAGAATGAACTTGTTAAATGTACACAACACATTACTACAGAGTATTATCATGTAGGTAATTAATATAACCCAAATGCATTATAAATGTTGAATGCAGTCAGATGTTTTCTAATGTAAATTGGACCTTAGAACTTATTTACCATCAAATGGGGGTAAAACGTTTTAAAAAACAGGCTTTTTAATAAAATGGCATTTAAGTGTTTTCAGTGTGCATTTGTTTATTCAACTTAAGCCTAATAATGATTAGATCTGTCTTAAATAAAAACTACAGAGAATTTACATTTTTAACTATTCCCTGCTGTTTCTTTAAACAGAACAGAACCAGTGTACTGCAGGTTATATGTTTGTTTTACATTTTTCAATGGAAAAAAAACCTCTTATTTAATCTATTACAGGTCAGCATGCACTGTGCTGCACATCTGCCTCTGTGCTGGTGAAGTTGTGGGTCTGGAGGATGAGCCTGAGGAAGATGTGTGTGGAGGAGGTCAGCGGTGCTCTGTCCTGGAGGAGGTACCAGCAGACCACCACTACTGTTAACAGGCAAGTCATTTATGTAGAACCTCTATTAAAACAACACTGTGGTTTTATTTGCTGAAGAGTCACAATTGTTGTAGTGGATCCATAAACCATCTCCTCATTTCATATTTCTGAATACGTCTTAGAGATGTAACAGCCGTCGTCTGAGCCAGCCCAGCAGGCCCTGTAGATGGATGATGGAGTGGACAGTGAGAGGAAGCGTCCCAAAGCTCTCTGCAGACCGTCCTGTATGATGTTCCTCTGGCCAGAAACGTCCAGCCACGGGTCTGCTCCAGCCCTCCATCCACGTCTGGATCCTCCTGCAGCAGATCCAGCTGCACTGTTAAAGACTTCCTGCTCACTCAGTTTAAATAAATGATCCAGGAAGAGTCACTCAGGTTAATCCTGCTTTAACCGTACAAAACCGGTCCATACTGGTTTTGATCTGTAAATAATTGTAACGTATTATAAATAATCTTGTCTCCTTACCATCTTTTCATTTTCTGTTCATGTAACACAGGGGTGTCAAACTCAAACTCACGCTGGGCCGAAATGAAACTCTGGGACGGAGTCGAGGGCCAAACTTAATATTTTTGAAAAAGTGACGGCAAATTTGCACGCTTTCTTTATCAACATATATGCAATTTTGAACCTTTAAATTTGGAAACAAACTTATTTCTGCATTAACACTGAATGTGGAATAACCAAATTACACACACGCAAGTCAGTTTTAAATAGAAGGCATCAGTGGTATTCATTACTTGTGGTATAATCAGCATTTTTAAAATCTATTCAGGATTTATGTTTTCTTGTTTATTCATTTTTCTCATTTTTTATTCTTTTTTTCTCCTGTAATAAGTGTCATCGCTGCTGTGACGTCTAGCTTTCCCCACTGAGGAACAATAAAGGGATTTTCTATTCTATTCATCTATCTGCAGCCTTTCCACTTCCTGTTTACTGTAGGTTAAATCTTTTCTCACGGGCCAACAACAAAATAAAAATATCATTTTATCTTAAATGAAAATGCAACATCTCACCTGTTGATTTTCATGTTTTGGAGCAGAAAACCAAGATATTTAAAGCTCAATTTGCTCCAATCATTTACTGTGATGCTCACCTGTTCCAGCCAGATACCTGCATCATGGGGTTGATCTGAGCTGAGACTCCTGTTGTTTTGTTCATTCAATTCAATTCAAAAATACTTTATTAATCCCAGAGGGGAATTGGAAATCTTGGGAAATCTTCATCATAATAATGACAACATTAGATGACAACAGGTGCTCACATAGGTTTGTGCTGATGAACATGTCAGAGCAGCTTGACCACGTTGTTGTGTGTCGGGGAGGAAACACGACAGCAGCCACAGAGCCGTGCTGGTTTGAGCGTGTCACTGTTCGCTGGAGTTATATCAGCTCTGTCTGGAAGTTAGTTTGAAAACTTTCTCTTTAAGTCGTGAACACATTACTGAGCGGCTAGAATCTCCGTTTCTGGGCTTCAACGTCAGAAAACAGCTGAGTGAACTCGGCGCTGAGTGAGAGGAGTGTAGTTTGTCCGAGACAGCGGAGCTGCAGACACCAGCAGCAGGCGCTGGAAAAAAACACAAAGGAGGGTGCGTGCCGGCTCCGCGCTGACGCCGCAAAGCATCATGGGAGTTGAAGTCTTTGCTGTAAAATCGGCCAGTGGGCCAGTTTTAATATATGTTTGATATTTATCTCGCGGGCCACATAAAACTGCTCCGCGGGCAGCATCTGGCCCGCGGGCCTTGAGTCTGACATATGTGATGTAACATGTTCAAAAACATCTTTAATTAATAAAACTGGTGATAAAATCAATGACCAGAAAATGTTATCAGTTAATATTTGTTTTAATAAATGTGTTAAAATATCAAACAACTGAATAACATTAACATGATGACAGTAGAAGGCCTTTCTCCCAGGAGGTCCACCAGGTACAGCCTCTCCTGACCCTGGACACCTGTGGGCCATTCCCATCTGTACCGGGTCGGTCCGGGCCGGGTAGCCCCAGTCGGCCCCAGCCTGGCCCGGTTGATTCCACACATCCTTGTCTTAAGCCCATGTGGGCTGATTCTACGCACCAATCAGAGGCTTGCTCCAATGGAAGGTGCGAATTTGCTGTCAGCAGTGGGTGTGTTGGCCCTGGTCGGCCTGAAGCAGACCCCCTCGAGAAGAGGGCTGAGAATGAGCCTTGGTTGGCCCAGAAAAATACCAGGCCACCCAGATATGTAATCAACCTACGCTACCCGGCCCGGGCCGACCCGGTACAGATGGGAATGGCCCACTGCTGTCACAAACGTGCCGGTGAGCGAAGCGGAGATGAGGTGAGGATCCACACGCGGGTGAGGAAGGCAGGCAGACAGGTAGGAACGGTTTTACAATAGTTTTAATATCAAGCACGCAGGACATAGAAACAATGACCCAACAAGAGACACAGAACTGAAGGGATTTAAATACAAGAGGGCTGGGAGCTTGGGTGATTGGAAAACGAGAGGCAGGTGGGAGCATTTAACAGAGACACATGGCTGAACCAAATAGAGAGACAGGACAGGGTGTGACACCTGCAGTCCTAAACAGAGAAAATCAGATCGCAGGTGACAAGAAGGCAATAAACACATTTTTACATTTATCCACATAAGATATAAATTATATTCTTCACACAAACAATTTTTACTTCATTAAAATGTGTCAGCTGTGTAAATCCCTGAATGTTAAACTACTTTTCACAGCAGAACACAGAAGAACTTCTGTCATTGTGTGTAAACAGCTTCACACTTCACCTCTAAGCTTAATAAAAACGCTTCTCCTTAAAACAAATGACAAGTTTAATTCGACACACACACAGGAATAACTGGGACCCGCGAATCAAACTCGTTCTGGCTGATTTCTGCCTAAAATGTAATTTAAAAAACAAATATACAAACGAAAAATGTTTATAAACTGAACCGCTTTAAGCTTTTTAGTTTTCTACTGCTAGTTTTTAACAAACTTACGTTTAGCTCTCCCCATTTTCTCTTCCTGTTGAAAATCCACAGCCGGCGCGCAAAGCATGCTGGGATAGCCTTATTCTTTGAGGATACAACAGACCCGTCCTCGAAATGTGGGAGGAGCGAGGACGCATTTGAGGACGCGAGAATGAGTATTCTTGGAATTTGGTGCACCGCCTGGCATATGTTTCATGTTCTTTGTTCAATTGTGTATGCAATTTGTTTGTATACTTATCACCTTGTTCAATAAAGTTTTGAAAAATAAGACAGTACTCGTCGCTGCGCTGTGACGTCATCGACCTCAAAATGCACTACAAGCATCCTTCCCGTGGATTCGGACCATTCGGACACACCAGTTTCACCAGTATGGGGTGCCATTTGTAAAGTCAAACAGTCATAACAGCAATATTTTTGGTTATTTAGCAAATCATAAGAGAAAAAATTGGGAGTTCACTTTTTCAAAGTCATATTTTCACCATGTAATTCATACATTTATAAATGTTAAAGTTTCCAAATAAATATTTAGTTAGCAAGCTAAATATTTAATTTATAGTTAAATATTTCTTTTGCAAACTAAATATTTAGGTCTGATCTAAATATTTAGTTTGTAAAATAAATATTTAATTCACTAACTAAATATTTAATTTGTAAATTAAATATTTAATTCACTAACTAAATATTTAATTTGTAAATTAAATATTTATTTTCTGAAAAAAAATATTTAGATCCCAGCTAAATATTTATTTTGGAGCTAAACATTTAGTTTGCAAAATCAGTATTTGGGAAATAAATATTTAAGTCTGACCCAAAAATATAAAATATAGTGTGGAGCTAAATAACATCTTGGAAAATAAATATTTAGCTGGTACTTAAACATTTAGCTAATATGCAAATTCACTTGCCAATAAGCAGAAGTTGGTTACTAAAATAAAAGCTGGATCTCGCTAACCTCTTTATAAACTCTTGCTCCGAACCAGAACTTGTTTTATCTCCGGTTCTATTCTTCAGCCAACACGTCGGACGTGTTCAGAAGAATAGAACTGGAGATAAAACAAGTTCTGGTTTTCAAATATGACTTTGAAAAAGTGAACTCCCAATTTTTTTTCTCATGATATGCTAAATAACCAAAAATATTGCTGTTAGATTATGACTGTTAGATTTTACAAATGGCACCCCATACACCAGCAGGTCCAAGGAAGGACTTTATGAGATCAGGGCTCTCCTACGATTGGCTATTTCATGTAGCAGCAGTCTCCTCACTTAGAGCAGCTGTACTCCTGCCACATAATCAGCTCTTTGGGAGTTTTCTAAAGAAAATGCGAACTTAGCGCTGTAATAATTATTCAGTCCTGTTTTGCAAAATAGATGTTTTTGTTCTTTTAATATAAAAATACACGAAAAATGTAAAAAGTTTATTTATAATAAATCCTGTTGCGTTTATCACACTGTTGAACCCACTTTATATAGTACCGAGGTAATCAGTCTATCTAATCAGTCAGTGTAATTGTGATAAATGCTACAAGATTTAAGTTCACGTCTGACGTTTTCAGGTTCTTTGGTAATAGACACAAACTGGTTTGTTGCAGAACAGAACCGGATGGTTTCATAGCACTAAATTCACATTTCCTTTACAAAACTCAAGATCTGGCTGCAGACATAAAACAGCTGCACTTAGCGAGGGAAGACAGTCAGGAATAGCAACTGTTCAGGCTTTTGCGTGACCTCCATCACCACTCTCTCCTTATTCTGCTCTGATTTCACTCTTTCCTATTCTATTACTCTCTCCCTTTCCTTTTATATTTCTGATCTGAGAGCAGATGAAATTTGAACTGATAAACAAAAAGACACTTTGCGTGTTTTCTTATTTTTAGATCAATAAGTTTGGAATTAAGTAATTCCGTAAGAGCACACGGTTCTGGAGGGTCAGAGTTTGATGTTCTGATGGGGAGAGGCTGAAGAACGGGTCTGATAGAAGCACTGGACCCAGAGAGGCAGTGGGGAACTCGTCTCCACCTGGACTTCTGCGTCCTTCAGGTCTCAGGAGCGTCTTCATCCAGGTGAAAGCAGACCTTGTAGATCCAGCTGAGTCCAGCAGGGGGCAGCGCTGTTCAAGTAAGGACTCAGATGTTTTCTCAGCTAGTCTGACTCAGCAGCAACAAGCTGATCCATCAGTGACCAAACATGAGATCAACATGGAACATCGACCTGGCTTTAGAGAAACCTGCAACAATAGATGGAGTCAGAATGTGTTCAGGTTCAGGCGACATCCCTGCTCCTCAGACACGGTTACATCGGAACCTTCGCTGTTTTCAGCTTTACTCAGATGAAAACCTCAAAAGCCATTTAGTTTCCAGAAGGTAAATAATCCAGTTAAACATCATCAGGAACTCTGTCGGCTCTGAAGATAATTCCAACAGATGCATAAATGAGTTTTCAACATAAAAGTAAGCAGCGTGAAGGTTAGGGTTGGGAGCTCTGAAACCAGAAGGGTTCTGATCAGATAAAAGGTTCCTCTTCTCCTACAGGTCTCAGCTGGGATGAAGATTTAGGTAGAGGTGGAACTCCACTGCACAGGTCCTATAAAACAGCTGCTAATGGTCCTCATTTCTCCTGGTTTCAGCAAGATCCACGAAAACCTCCAGAGTCCCTGCAGTTCCATCCCGGATCAGAACTGGATCCACGAGATGTGGTTCCTGGAGACTCCGCTGTGAGGCCCACAGTGACAGGAAACATCAGGAGTGTGTAAAAAACCTGCAGCGTGAAGCCCACACAATACAGCACAGCAGCCACTAGGGGGGCTCGCACACAGGACATCAGAGACAGAGGTGTCTCAGCAGGGGACAACACAGACAGAGGTGTCCCAACGGGGGACAACAGAGACAGAGGTGTCCCAACAGGGGACAACACAGACAGGTGTCCCAACAGGGGACAACACAGACAGGTGTCCCAACTGGGGACATCAGAGACAGAGGAGTCCCAACAGGGGACATCAGAGACAGAGGAGTCCCAGCAGGGGACAACACAGAAAGGTGTCCCAACAGGGGACAACAGAGACAGAAGTGTCCCAACAGGGGACATCAGAGACAGAGGAGTCCCAGCAGGGGACAACACAGAAAGGTGTCCCAACGGGGGACAACGGAGACAGAGGAGTCCCAGCAGGGGACAACACAGACAGGTGTCCCAACAGGGGACAACAGAGACAGAAGTGTCCCAACAGGGGACATCAGAGACAGAGGAGTCCCAGCAGGGGACAACACAGAAAGGTGTCCCAACGGGGGACAACGGAGACAGAGGAGTCCCAGCAGGGGACAACACAGACAGGTGTCCCAACAGGGGACAACAGAGACAGAAGTGTCCCAACAGGGGACATCAGAGACAGAGGAGTCCCAGCAGGGGACAACACAGAAAGGTGTCCCAACGGGGGACAACAGAGACAGAGGTGTCCCAACAGGGGACAACACAGACAGGTGTCCCAACAGTGGACATCAGAGACAGAGGAGTCCCAGCAGGGCTCTGCAGCTGAGTCAGCCTGACCAATGGTAAATGGTCTGTAGTGCCTTGGGACAGCCGTTCACACCCTGGTGGTGATAAGCTACGATGTAGCCACAACTGTCCTGGGACATGCTAACATAGGCGAGGCTGCTGAGCATGGGCACCACTGGCTCCAAGTCCAGGGCGCGTCATTTGGAATTCTAGGATGTCCAAGGAAGGTCCCGCCTTTCTCGCCTCTGATTGGCTGGAAGGGCTCTACTACGATTGGCTATTTAGTGTAAGAGGAAAAAGTTTTCCCTCGCTGCAGGTTTTTATGTTTACAGCCAGATCTTGAGAATTTTTTTGAAGAAAATGAACTCATCGCTATAATAAACATCCTTTCCTGTTTAGCAACAAACCAGGTTCAGTTTCTTTTATAAAAGAGCCTGAAAAACATCAAATGTGAACCTGTAATAATTCTTGTAGCATTGTATCACACTATAGACTGACTTTGTATCTGTTGGGTCTATTGGGATTATATTACTTCATTATTAGGCTATCCTGCTTTAATAGGTTAAGGCTGTTTACAAGTTGGAGCACATCTCTCATCAGATTAAATGTGTATCATTTAATCAAAAACTAAGTTAAAGCTGATTATGATTTAGACCCATTTTCACCAGTTTTCATTATTCTAGAGAAGAAACAGACCTGATGCACACAGCTTGGCAGAACAGGGCAGTTTTATTAAATTTCATACCCAGGTAAGGCACATATGTTTATCCTGTGTACTCTAATGCTTCAGAGCCAAGAGATAAAGTAAGTCCAACAGTTTGATAAATGCAACAAGATTTAAAATTCACATTTTACATTTTTCAGTTTTTTTTATGAAACATAAGAAATTTTGCAAACCAGGACAGAATGTTTATTATAGCGCTAAGTTCACATTTTCTTTACTAAACTCCCCAAACCAGCTTTCTGCTGGTGGCAGAACAGTCAGCACTTCTCATTAAATCAACTGACCTACAGCAAGGACAGCCAGTTTGCTGTTAACTGAAATAGCCAATCGTAGTAGAGCCTTTCTAGCCAATCAGAGACGAGCAAGGCAGGATCTTACTCGGACATCCTAGAATTCCAAATGGCGCGCCCAGGGCGAGGAGGAGTAGCAACCATTTTTCTATCAGACGTATTAATCAATCCCTTACCAATTAATAGTTACAGTTCTTTTGAACATCTCATTCTCAGTTTTCCTAATCCAGATTACAAAACCACTCTTGTTTGTAGTTTAGTCCACCAGGCCCTCCCCATACTCAGACTGCACCCTGTGGTCCTCTGTGAGGAGCACATGGAGGAGGTGCACAGTCTTAGCTCTAAGTGTGTAAATAATAGCGTGATTGGAACAGTGAGCATTGCATCATTGGTCACACCACATGCTAGGATGCCAGTTGCGGTTTATGCTACTTAAAAAAAATCTTTATTAACAGTTATTTGACAACATTTACATTCAGTAGTCCAAGCAGAATGCAGGTCAGGTGGTGGTGGAAGTCATCAGAGTAAGTTGGGCTCATTTACGGGGAGAGATGCACTACGCCAAGGCTGCCTTTGTTGCCGATTCTGTTTCATGGACAGGACAGGACAGCCAAGGTGATGTGGTACTAATGGATTCATCACAACGTGATCTCCAGCTTCCGTTAGTAAATGGCCTGTACTTGTAGTGCCTTCATAGGAGTCAACAACCCCACAAGGCGCTTCACAACACAATCACCCATTCACACACACATTCACTCACTGGTGGAGATGAGCTACAATGTAGCCACAGCTGCCTTGGGGCTGCCGAGCACAGGCGCCACTGGTCCATCCGACCACCTCCAGCAGGCAAGGGGGGTTAAGTGTATTGCTCAAGGATACAACAGCAGAATTCTCTGGTCGGAGCCGGGATCAAACCTGCAACCTTCCGATTACTGGACAACCCGCTCTACCTCCTTAGCTGCTGCTGTCCCTACTGCTGGAGCGGTTTGCAGCCGAGTGTGAAGCGGCTGAGATGAGAATCAGCTCCCCTAAATCTGAGACCATGGTCTTGATTCAGAAAAGGGTAGAATGTCTTCTCCAGGTCAGGGATGAGGTCCTGCTCCAAGTGGAGGAGTTTAATTATCTTGGGGTCTTGTTCACAAGTGAGGGAAAGATGGAGAGTGAGATCGACAGGAGGATTGGTGCTGCGTCTGCAGTGATGCGAGCGTTGTACCGATCTGTCGTGGTGAAGAGAGAGCTTAGCCAGAGGGGGAAGATCTCGATTTACCGGTCGATCTACGTTCCTACCCTCATCTATGGTCACGAGCTTTGGGTAGTGACCGAAATATCCAGATCATGGATACAAGCGGCTGAAATGAGTTTTCTCTGCAGGGTGTCTGGGCTCTCCCTTAGAAACAGGGTGAGAAGCTCGGTCATCCGGGAGGGGCTCACAGTAGACCTGCTGCTCCTCCAGATGGAGAGGAGCCAGAAGAGGTGGCTTGGGCATTTGGTCGGGATGCCTTCTGGACCTGGTGAGGTTTTCCAGGCACGTCCAACTGGGAGGAGACCTAAAGGGAGACCCAGGACACGTTGGAGAGACTACGTCTCTCACCTGGTCAGGGAACGCTTTGGGATTCCTCCGGAAGAGCTCGCCTAAGTAGCTGGGGAGAGGGAAGTCTGGGCCTCTCTGCTTAGGCTGCTGCCCTCGTGACCCTACTATGGATAAGCGGACGATAATGAATGGATTTTACTTTCGCCGATGTCCACATTGAATCTTAGCGTAAAACATTCAGAGAGCATGGATAAATACCATTCATTTTCTTAAAATTTAACTTTCTGTTTGGGTAAAAAATTGGTTCCAATACCAAAGATTAGATTTTCCATAAACATTCCAAATGTGTTATTTTTTCCTGAATGGAGGGGAAATATTCTCTTATTTTTAATCTCAACACCTTATTGTTGACTTTGCTGTCTGTAAAATTGTACTGAATGATGCTAAAACAAGTGATTAAACTACTGGCATGTCATGTCTAAAGATACACACCTGCACTGTTATCAAATAACATTTCCAACAGACACACCTGTGATTGTAACCATTTGTGCACACAATAATAAAAAACTATTTACATAATTATCATTAACCCTCTGGAGGCAGGTGTTGCAGATGTGCAATGTTAAAACCTACCTACGTATTTCATGAGCATGTTTAACTCAGAAGTTCCCCTGAAGGACTTAGTTGTTCATTCTTTTATCAGAACTTATTTTGAGCCTGAAAGGGTTAAAGATACATTTTTTTCAGAAAGGGCTCCGCCTTCTTTCTACGCAGGAATGGACTGTGAGAAATACCCTTTGCTGAAGATCGTATCGGTGCAGATCGGGAGTGCAAAGGGGGCGTGGCCAATTCCACACTGGAGAATTGGAACACTACATAGTCGCACCTCCGGACTGGAACGCGCAATCAAGCGGCTGAAGGGTGAAAGTGCGAGTATTGGAATAAAAGCTAAGCTTCTCTGGCATTTCAACACCCTAGCCGTGTACTTAGTGTGTATTCAAGTAAAAAAAATCAAAGGTTGCTTCATGGTGTGGAAGTAAAAGTGAGCTGTCACAACTGCGGTAACTGGCAGAATGATGCCGTGGTTTACGATCGCTTGTTTTGTGGAGCGCTCTATTGGTTAGTGGGCGGGAGGATGTGACGAAGCAGAACAAAGATGATTGCTGGTTAGAAACGGATTTGGCATCAACTATCTAGACTTGAGCTTTTCTTTGACTCAAGCAGAGATACAGATATTTTAGTGCTGTATTTAGGAAAAGACCTTATTCTTCAACAGTATAGAGTAGACCGTCTTGTGGGCTGACATCCGTAGCTGTGAGTACGTCACGTTGGTTGTTCAAGAACCTGCAGAGGCAGTTTGAACAACCACCATCAGAGATCTGGCTATGGGTCGTGACCAGACCATATACAGGGAGTGCAGAATTATTGGGCAAGTTGTATTTTTGAGGAATAATTTTATTATAGAACAACAACCATGTTCTCATTGAACTCAAAAACTCATTAATATCAAAGCTGAATGTTTTTGGAAGTAGTTTTTAGTTTTAGCTATTTTAGGGGGATATCTGTGTGTGCAGGTGACTATTACTGTGCATAATTATTAGGCAACTTAACAAAAAACAAATATATACCCATTTCAATTATTTATTTTTACCAGTGAAACCAATATAACATCTCCACATTCCCAAATATACATTTCTGACATTCAAAACCAATACAAAAACAAATCAACGACCAATATAGCCACCTTTCTTTGCAAGGACACTCAAAAGCCTGCCATCCATGGATTCTGTCAGTGTTTTGATCTGATCACCATCAACATTGCGTGCAGCAGCAACCACAGCCTCCCAGACACTGTTCAGAGAGGTGTACCGTTTTCCCTCCTTGTAAATCTCACATTTGATGATGGACCACAGGTTCTCAATGGGGTTCAGATCAGGTGAACAAGGAGGCCATGTCATTAGTTTTTCTTCTTTTATACCCTTTCTTGCCAGCCACGCTGTGGAGTACTTGGGCGCGTGTGATGGAGCATTGCCCTGCATGAACATCATGTTTTTCTTGAAGGATGCAGACTTCTTCCTGTACCACTGCTTGAAGAAGGTGTCTTCCAGAAACTGGCAGTAGGACTGGGAGTTGAGCTTGACTCCATCCTCAACCCGAAAAGGCCCCACAAGCTCATCTTTGATGATACCAGCCCAAACCAGTACTCCACCTCCACCTTGCTGGCGTCTGAGTGGGACTGGAGCTCTCTGCCCTTTACCAGTCCAGCCACGGGCCCATCCATCTGGCCCATCAAGACTCACTCTCATTTCATCAGTCCATAAAACCTTAGAAAAATCAGTCTTGAGATATTTCTTGGCCCAGTCTTGACGTTTCAGCTTGTGTGTCTTGTTCAGTTGTGGTCGTCTTTCAGCCTTTCTTACCTTGGCCATGTCTCTGAGTATTGCACACCTTGTGCTTTTGGGCACTCCAGTGATGTTGCAGCTCTGAAATATGGCCAAACTGGTGGCAAGTGGCATCCTGGCAGCTGCACGCTTGACTTTTCTCAGTTCATGGGCAGTTATTTTGCGCCTTGGTTTGTCCACACGCTTCTTGCGACCCTGTTGACTATTTTGAATGAAACGCTTGATTGTTCGATGATCACGCTTCAGAAGCTTTGCAATTTTAAGACTGCTGCATCCCTCTGCAAGATATCTCACTATTTTAGACCTTTCTGAGCCAGTCAAGTCCTTCTTTTGACTGATTTAGCCAAAGGAAAGGAAGTTGCCTAATAATTATGCACACCTGTTATAGGGTGTTGATGTCATTAGACCACACCCCTTCTCATTACAGAGATGCACATCACCTAATATGCTTAATTGGTAGTAGGCTTTCAAGCCTATACATCTTGGAGTAAGACAACATGCATGAAGAGGATGATGTGGACAAAATACTCATTTGCCTAATAATTCTGCACTCCCTGTATTCACATGTATAGGATGGCTTGCCAGGCGACCACTGCCTCTTTTACAGAAACCAGTGTGTTGTGAGTTTTCTAACTTCTGTCATGGTGTTGTGGGTTGGAACACGTCGTTGGGTTTATTTGGATTACAGTGAACAGAGACACACATAAAATGATCGTTATGTAAATGCAAGCCCTTCACTGGACCCTGAACGAGGGCAGAACCCGTCAGAACGTCACATGTGGGAGCTTCGCTTGTGGGACATCAGGTTGCTGTTTTGACTGAATCTCTTCCCACATTGTTTACAGGAGAACGGCTTCTCCCCGGTGTGAGTTCTGATGTGGTGCAGCAGGCTGGTGCTGGCGCTGAAACCTTTCCCACACATGCTGCAGGAGAACGGTTTCTCTCCGGTGTGAGTCCTCATGTGGACGTTCAGAGCCCCCCGCTGGACGAAACGCTTCCCACACTCCTCACAGGAGTAGGGTTTCTCCCCTGTGTGGATCCTCATGTGATCCGTCAGACTGTTGCTCTGGCTGAAGCTTTTCAGACACACCTGACATGAAAAGGGCTTCTCACCTGTGTGAGTTCTCATGTGACGCAACAGGTGACTGTTCAGGCCGAAGCGGTCTCCACAGATCTGACAGGAGTACCGTCGCTCTCCGGTGTGAGTGATCATGTGACGCAACAGGCTGTCACGCCGACCGAAGCTTTTTAAACACGTCTGGCAAGAGTACGGCTTCTCGTCCTGGTGAGTTTGTTGGTGGAACTTCAGAGATGAAAGGTCAGAGAAGCTTTTCCCACAAGTGCTGCAGGAATAGGGTCCAATACCATCTGGATCCAAACTGCCTTCTACTTTTTGAGAGGACAGAACCAGACTGCTCTGTTCTGCTTCAGCCTGATCACGTTCCTCACAATCCACTGTAACCATGAAGACATCACTTTCCTTCTTCAGAACCAGCTGCTCCTGGTCTGGACTGCTGTGGAGGTCTTCCTGGTCCTCTTTCGTCTGTAGAGGTCCTGGGTCCACCTGGTCCTCTTTGAACTGTGAAGGTTGTGGTTCTTCTTTGTCACCTTTACTCTGTGAAGGAGGTCCAGTGTCTAACTGGTCCAAACTGGATTTCCGGTCATGGTCACTGAGCTGCTGGCTGTTCAGAACCTCATCCTGCTTGCTGACTGGACCTGAGAGGGACAGGAAGAGATTATCAGAGGCGGAGTTATCTCTGAGAGACTAACCTTGGACACGCTAGTAGAGCCCTGCAATGGGATTCGGGTCCAACGGGACCCAAAGTAGTTGTTGTGGATGCGGGCCTCAGGGCTTAACCATCTTTGGTTCTCTGATAGAAATGTGATCATGTGATCGTCAAAGATGCATGTTTCAGCGCTGACAGGATCTGTTGTGTTAGACACCTGTGTTGTTCTAGGACACTGCTGCGGTTTTCACCGCTTTGTTGTCATTCAGTTATAGGCCATCTTTCATGTTCTTTAAAATGGCAAAAAAGCATAATCTAATGTAAAAAAGTTACTTTGGTTATAATCCCAGGTTTCCATACAACTAGCAGGTGTTTAAAAATACTAAATAAAGGGATGAGAGCAAGCGCCCCCCAAAAAACGCGCGGTTTTAGAGTCACGTGACACATGACGTGCCTAGAGGTAAACACAGAGGCAAACGAGAGGACAACAACAAATCGGTCATTTTTAGTTGCTGAGGTAAAACCAAGTAAACTAATTCAAATATGGTTAATGTTTGTGTATGTGGGGGTTTTACAAACTCCAGTGTGTCTGGGCATCGTGTTTTCCAATTCCCAAAGCAGAAAAACCAAGCTTTCCGTGCTTGGGTGAGATTTGTTGGGGTAAAAAGGCAGGATTTTACCATCAGTAGTCTCGAACAACTCCGTGATTTGTGTTGTGCATTTCCGCGAGGAGGATTACATCGAGGGGGACTTGATTGAACACAGAATGGGGTTTCGAAAAATGGACAAAATCAGACTGAAATCCACTGCAGTACCATCGATACATGGAAAAGGCAACAAGGGAGAAGGACCGGGAGCAGCCGCGCCCGGAACGACAACAACAATGGCGGCTCCTTCCAGCAGCAGAAGAGACTCAGGAGCTACACGCAGGTCAGCAACTCACAAGCTGCAAGTAGCCAGAGTAAGTGTTGTTTAATTTCTAAAAACCGTTAATGACAAAAACATTCAATGGTAGAAATGTGTTTATGCAAATAATGTCTATATTTATTTAGCCGTGTCAGGCTATAATTGCGCAGCTAAGTGAGAGATAAACTGACCGCACTTATGTAACAAATACATTTTCTCTATAATCATGGTGAGCAGCAAAATAACAGACACGGTGATTCTGGTTAAAATAATCATTTGAGCACCACGAACAACCCTTGCTTGCCTCCGGTTTCAACCAGCTGCTTCACCAGTTCATAACGTGATTTTGTACAGCTGCACTCACTTGAGGCACTCACGCTAATGTTTGTGTACGTTTCTGTTTTTTAGAAAACACTCAAATATCTCTCCTACTTTAGTGTAGTTTCCAGGTGTTATTTTGAGATTCATGCCGGGCTATTTATCAGGGCTTACATCCCCATGGCAATCTGCTGAGTCCTAAAATTATGAGAGGTTCTGACCCAAATCAAGCATTTGCGATCTTGTATGCATTAAACAACATTTTTGTGTCTCTACATTCATCTTTTATGATGGGTAGTTCTGTAATTTATTTTAAGTTTTTTCACCCTAAATGTTCTTGATCTTTAAATTCAAGTACATATTTGTATGCTTGCTTTGCAGATGATAGCAGATCTGTCACAAGTCGAAACAACAGAACAAACTCCTGAAGTAGCTGCATTTCCTGTGACACAATGTGACATGAGGGATGACTGCATGTCTGGTCAGGCGCTGCCCCAGAACACAGGAACCCCAAGGAGAACGCAACCAGAAAGCCCCCCCCCAGAGGCACAGAGGATCGCCCCGGGGGGCCACAACCAGCAGCCGGCAGAGTCCCGGGAGATATCAGCGGCAAGCCCACAGGCCCGCCCGCAGCCTCCCACCCCCTAGCAGGCCGAGCCCGGGACCCAGCGACCCGGGACCATGGGGCGACCACCCCCGCTGGGGACCCAGCAGAGCCCATGACCCAGACCCCACCAGGCAGCCACCGGAATTGACCAGGCAGACGCCAAAAATCTTAAACCCCCTGACCCAGGAGCCACGAACACTCAGGAAGACCAAGGCACCACACCCCACACCAGGTGTGGAAGGGGGAGGGAAGATGAAGATCAATATCATAAAAAGAAGTCCCAGGAGAAGAGAGGAGTCAAAGGCCCCACCTGACATATACAGTCATACACAAACACAGTCACACACTCCCTCCCTCATGCTCACACATACACATACAACCAAAGACTTACAAAAATGCACGCCGGACACCCACTCATGCTCCCCATACACACCCTATTCACTCTGGTCCCGGTACTGCTGCACATTGGGTACAACCATCACCGGTTCCCAGAGTTTGACCCTTTCTGCTGTGGTGCTGATGAGCAGGCTCCCCCGCCCAACGCTGAGCACAGCAACCCACCACCCCAGACCCCAACCGGACAGCCAGATCTCCCTCCTAGCCTCCAGCCCCAGGAAGCCAAGTGACAACAGAGGTGTGCTAAGACCCCTAGTCTCCCTCCACCTGCTCCAATATAGTGTTAGTGCGTGTTGATGAGGTGTATTCCATGGCTGTGGTGAGCGGGCAGTGCGGGCATCGTCTGGCCTATGCCAGCTGATGCCACCACACCACCCCACTTGCACCCACAGCCCTCGGTGTCTAAGTGCAGTTTAAAATTGCAAGTGGGCACCGGCACTCGGGAGGAGGCTGAGAAATCCCCCTGCCAAGTGCCGTTGAATGTGCTCACTCCCAAGGCCCTAAGTGTGTGTTTGCGTGTAATGTCTTTGGTGGACGTGTATAAGGTGCAAATAAAATTGGGGGGCAGGTTGCCACAGGAATGCGGAAACCTAACTGAGCACTTCGTTCTCAGACTGCAGGTTTACTGGTGGTTCCCAGAATATCTAAAATTAGGATGGGAGGCAGATCTTTTAGTTATCAGGCTCCTCTCCTGTGGAACCAGCTCCCAGCTTTAGTCCGTGAGGCAGACACCTTTTAAGACTAGGCTTAAAACATTTTTATTTGATAGGGCCTATGGTTAAAATCTGATGTTAGCCTATATCTGGACAAGTAGGGGAGTAGAGGGAGGTGGATGTACAGTCGGTAAAGACGACTCTCCCTTGTCCTGCCTCCAACATACCTCCATCTAAAAAGGATAGATTATCCAGAGTTATCTCTGTAGGTATGCTGCTATAGGCTTAGACTGCTGGAGAATACACTGACCACTTTCCACACTCTACAACTTTCTTCTACAGTCTGCTCTTTAACTGTATTACTTTCTGCAATCTCAGCTGTTAACTTTAATTTCTCTGTAAGTGTTTTTCTCCCCAGAAGAAGCTACAATGATGTTCTGCTGAGCTGTGGTGGCCTCACGGAGGGGGCCATTGTCTAGCACACTGCTGCTAACCACTTAAACATTCTCCCTCTCAGTGGCGGCTGGTGAAAAATATTTTTGGTGGTGCTGTGCTATTTTTTATTTTTAAACAAACTTGTGCTTTCTGAGCTTTGTGCACAACTTCACTATTTCCTGAATTAAGCACAGGTCTTTTATTTCCTGTCTTACATCATTGGACAAACTGATTAAACCAGGTGTGTCTGACTATTGGCACGCTGCCTTGCAGACCAAGGTTGAAAAATACTGCATTAAATTGCACATAAAATAACATGACCATAAATGGTAAATAGGCAATGCAAGAGGCAAGTAACAAAAACATTTTGTTTAATTTCAACATTTGAGTGAACACCAAAAATTATGAGCAGGTCACTGTTACAGTAATGGTAGTAAACACCACTTAGACAAAATGCCAGAAATTTACACTGTTAAATATTTCTGGAGTGTTGTGCCAAGGTCAACTTTATACAAAGATCAAGTGGATGCATTTGTGTGTGTGTGTGTGAGTGTGTGTGTGTGTGTGTGATACCTCATTTGTACAGAAATTTTGCCCTTCTGTCCTTCTGAGTGGCAAAGCTCTCAATTAGCTTTTTATTGAAGTCAGGAATGTTTGTGACAAGCTTTTTTTCCATGGAGAGCATGGAAAGAGCATTCAGCCCATCCTGTGTCATGGTGTTCCTCAAGGAAAGTCTTAATCCTCTTTAAAGTAGAAAAGCACCTTTCTGATTCGGCTGTGGTCATGGGTGTGGTGACAAGAATCTTCTTTTGCATGGCTCAGGATGGTGTGAAAAAACCTGTCTGTCATATGATAAATAAAAAACAACAGATAAGTACATAGGAAACACTTTCATGGGAAATAATGTCATCAGTATCCTCTTACAAATGTCATATTTCCCAGTTTTTGGGACAATAAAACATTTCTGATTCTCAATCAGATGTTTTTACATTTGAGGTAAAAACATCTAATTGAGAATCAGAAATGTTTAATTGTCCCAAAAGCTGGGAAATTTGTTTGCTGCAGCAGAAGTGTAACAAGTAAAATGGAATCAGATTGATGTATGTACAAATTTACATGAAATACACATATACATGATTACATATGTATAATAAGTATGTGTGTTGAAATTAGTTTTTAGTTATTGCACATTAAACATGTTATTAAACAAATGTCCCGGTTTGTGGGACAACCAAGGATTTCTGATTCTGATTATCTTGTTCACAGAAATGTAATGTACAGCTTACCTCTGCACCCAGCTGCTGTTGTTCCCTGCATGGCAACGTTAGCTCTGCTGCCTAGCATGGCTAGCTTCACCGTGTTGTTGTCCATGTGTGCCCGGGATGACTCGTGTTTCTTCACCTTCTCAGAAAAATGTTTCATGTCTGTAACTCCTGACTCATCCATGCCTTATCTGTCCCAGCCGTTTTGAATAACAAACTCGGAAAGCAAAATAACGCATTAGCGTGATTGCATCCAGCTAGCCAAGCCTTCCTGGTGTACCAATTTCGGGAGAAGCCTAGTGTGTACAGTTTACCTCTCTCCTTCTCCTGCTGGCTTATCTTTATGTCGGGCTGATCTGGTCCAAGCTCTTTGACATTAAGTTTTTCCACCATAGTTCTCCTCTCGAACGGATACTGGAGAAGAGACCGAACTGAATTCAGTGGCTGCTGAGATCCGGTATCCATGCTGGTTGTAGTCACCGGCGGCGTCCATGTTACATCTGCGTCACGACCAAAAACGACTCTGCCGAGTTCTACCGAACACCAACGAAACCTTTGGCGGTAGCTCCTTCGCCCATCATGCTTCTGAAACGTTCTGAAACAACGTTGATGCTGATTGGATACATTCCCATTCCTACCCTTTGATATTCTTGTCAGCAATTGGACAACTGGTCTCGTCCTGTTTGGGCGACTGAAAAACAGCACACAGCCTCCACCGCTCGGCAGAGCTCGGCAGAGACCGGCAGAGACCAATATAGATATATATATATATGATTTATTTTTGTTACAAAACACACAATTAACTTAGAATATGTGATTATTGTTCACTTTATTTATTTTTTTAAATAAAAATTAAAAACACGGAAAAACTGGGAGGGCGGCGCCCTATCGCCCTCTACTGGCCAGCCGCCACTGCTCCCTCTCCTGATAATAACTTTTTGCTTTCCTTGACGTTGGATGTGCTAATACTAGTTTATCCATTTGATTATAGATCCACTAGAATAAATACAATAAAGTTTATCTCTCACCAAATAGAATATTTACTAAGAAATCACAATGTAACCATAGACAGATTACTTTGTCTTTGTGTGCATGTGTGTGCGTGTGTGTGCGCGTGTGCGTGCGCGCGTGTGTGTGCTCTGTCTTCTCGATCCCCAGTGAGTCATGGAGGATGATTGCTTATACTGAGCCAGGATTCTCTGGAGGTTTCTTCCTGTTAAAAGGGAGTTTTCCTCTCCACTGTCGCTGCATGCTTGCTTAGTATGAGGATTGCTGTAAAGTCACTGACACTAGTCAGTGACTTGATGCAATTTGCTGGGTTCCTTATATAGGAAACATTATTTCTGATTGGTTTAATGAACTGACCTGAATTGGAATGTTTATTATGTGAAGTGCCTTGAGACGACTCGTCGTGATTTGGCGCTATATAAATAAAATTGAATTGAATTGAATGTGTAACAGTTCCATCAGAACTCTGCAATACATCACTTTTCATTGTGTGCACGTGGGTAGAAGTAGGGGTTGGCGGGCCCTTGTTCGTCTTGGACACAGGAAAGGATGTCCTTGTGGAAAATGGTTGGGAACCAATCTTCTACAGCACCAAAAACGTATGTGTTTCAGACCCGTGGGTGGAGGAGGCTGACCCAGCTCGTCTGTACTGACCTGCCATCGTGTCCTGGAACTGGACCATGACATCCTCAGAAAGTGCAGATGCTTCCTCCAAACTCGACTCTAACAGAAAACCATCCAGGTCCTTCTTCAGGAGAAGGTGCTTGTCCTCCTGCCTGGTCCAGAATTCAACTGGTCTGTTTTCAGTCTGTGGAGGTTCTGGTTCTGGTTCTTGTACATCCACACAACAGGTCCTTCCCACCTGTTCATAAACACGATGCTGTGGGAGTTCTGGAGGAACAGAAGAACACAAAGAACCAGGTTAGCTTATAAACACGAGGAACATGTGGTCCATCCCGGAACACTTGAATTCCACCATCAGCACCCACCAGAACCCAATTTTTGTGGTTCGTCTTCTATCACAGAGTAAGAGAATCTTGTTTTTACCTTAGTTAACATGGCTATCGTCAATGTTGGTGGCATCATTTCCGTTTATCTGAGGGCAGTAGAGGACGATATCGCCCTCTGCGTCCCACACCTTCCCTGTTGATCACCACTGACCCGTGAACGGTCCAGTGTGCAAACTCCTTCATCCATGTTCATGGTCCCGGGTCCACGTCTCCTTATCGCAATCACTTCTTTAATCCATCTTTTGAATTTTTGTTGTTCTGTGGTTATGATCTCTGTGTTGTACCGGACCTTGTGCAGCGGTCTGTTACGGCTCATTTCTTTATTGTACTTTCTGCTTTACTCTTGCAACGGTAATGTTGCATCTGTGTTAATATCTCATTAAATGCTGCTTGTTTTTAAACTCAACTCAAACTTTATTTTAGGGATGTACATAGTTAACCGGTTAATTGCTGTTAATGTTATAACTGGGTAAACTAGAGAAATGAGCTTGTCACATGACCAAACAAATGAGCTCAAACAGGAAGCGGTTAACAACAAGGCAGCATTGGATCAGTTTATTCTTAGTTATTTCATTCTTTGAACACAATAAGCCTCACATCAGAGCACCGAGCCGGGCAGGACACGGCGCAGCAACCTGAACCGAGACCAGCAACAGGTCAGTGTGCGGTGACGCTCCTTGTGTCTGACTCCTAATTTGAAATGTCAGTGTAATTATTTAGTTTAATGTAAGAAAAAAGTTTGTTATTTTTTAAGCCGTGGCCTCCAGGATGAGCCTATAAGCACGCAATCACAAGCAGCGCTGTGTGTTTGCTCCCAGACGGTCCGCTTGATCCCAGACGGTCCGCTGTGCAATGCGTTCTGAGTCTGATGGACATTCCAGCTGTCATCCCACTCTCCCTTTACTTCTGGTTCATAACGAACATAACGTAACGAATGTGGGACTTTAGGTGTGCGTCAGATTTATATTAAAAGGAGTAGACGGGAAAAGTGCTATTATTTATAGAGCGGAGGCAAATGTTTGTGTCCGTGGGGGGTGGGGGTGGGGGGGTTCCTGGTTAACCGGCTATCAACCATTGAGGGTCGTCAATAGCTGGTTAAAGAAATTTTGGAAAACGTGCATCCCTACTTACAGGTACAAAGTAACACCAAAGCGCTGTACAGGAAATAAGAGGCTAAGCTACATGATTAAAATACATTAGTAAACAATAAAAAGTGGTTTAAAACGGAATAAAAGAAATTAGTACACAATAAAACAACAAGCAGGTTAAAAATGACAATACTACTGGCAGGAAGGAAAGGCCAGGTCACATAAAAACGTCTTCAGCCTAACTTTAAAACCTGCCGCTGAAGTGGAAGCCCTCACAGAGATAGGTAGGTCATTCCAAAGCTTAGGGCCTGCCACAGAAAAGGACCGGTCACCTCGCATCTTTAAGATGTTCTGGGCATAGGAGACAGTTCTCTGAACGAAGTGCCCATACCGTGGTATGTGTCTGTAACAAAGACTGCAAGTAAGATGGAGCTAAACCATACAATGATTTAAAAACCAATAAAAGGATCTTAGAACGAACTCTAAACTCAACAGGCAGCCAGTGCAGTTATCCAGGACCGAAGTAACATGGTAAAACTTCCTTTTACCCACCAGAAATCTGGCAGCTGTGTTTAACACAAGTTGTAACCTTGTTAAGGTGCCCTGCTTCACCCCAAATAAAACCGAGTTACAATAATCAATGCGGGTTGTAATAAAAGCATGAACTACTGCCTCCAGATCACGTCGTGTCAGGAATAGTTTCACTTTGGCAAATGTTGTAAATGATAAAAAGAAGAGGAGACAACTCCATTTACATGTGAATCAAAACCCAACGCAGTATCAAATTTTACTCCAAGGCTAACAACTGATACCTTTACCTGGGAATTGAATGGTCCAGCCACTTGGCCCAAATAGGATTGCCTCCGTCTTTTCCTCATTGAGACACAAAACATTTCCCAGCATCCACCTCTTTACTTCAGACAATCTACCAAATTGTTAACAGCACAATTATTTCCTGAATCCAAGGGTAGGTAAAGCTGACAATCAGCAAAAAATAAAAGTTGATGCTAAACCTACAAAAAAAATGTTTCCTAGAGGAAGGATATAAATCAAAAAGAGTAAAGGCCCAAGCACAGAACCCGAGAGGGTGCTCGCTGCAGAACCACAAAGGCGGAGCTGCACCATAAGGTGGAGCTGCACCAGAGTCAGCCCCGCCCACTCACGCAAACAGCCTAGCCCACTGACTTCTTCTGTTTTTTTTTTCTTTAATTTTATCGCAAACTAACCTGACCCACATCAATTACGGCAGTTACTAGTTTACAGTCGTTAATGCTATGTTCTATGCTCCAATTAAGCAAGATAAATATAACTTGCTACATGACAAAGCCTGAATATATCTCGAAATAAAAAGGTTTCTTTTAGCAAATATGTCCATAGCCGCTCCAAAAGAACCAGCCTAGATGAGCATTTCAGGACAAATCTTTGGTGGGTTCTGGTAGTCCAGTGGCAACATCGTCACAGTTAGATTTTGCTTTCACCTCAGCTGATGTTGGTTCGACTCTTGGTGGGGTCAGCAGCTATCTATTTAGCCAGCTGAAACATTTTATTTGTTTATATTTTTAGTTGTAATGTTTATTTTCTGCAAAATATTTATGTCTCTAAAAGTTCTTTGAATTTGGTCGTTCCTAAACAGCATTTTAGTTGAAACTCTGCTCACAAATGGACTCACACTGGCTAAATAAACGAATAAATAAATAAATAAACACATTAGTCATTATATGTTAAACGGTATACCAGTAAATTGTTGTAAACATAGCACTGGCAAGTGTAGCTAGAAATGAAGAAAAAAGTTTGCGCCGTTGCCCGGAGGCGAACCCGTGCAATACTACATGCCAAACTGACTGCATAACCACTTCACCACTACATCTGATAACAAGGCAGTGGCGTCACATGTTATTGTGCCATCCAGTGTGTCTTTGTAGATGGGATGCATGATTTTTCGGCGGTGTCTCGGTAGAAGTCATTTCAGAAATAATTTGTCAGAAAATTCACAGAATATCCAGATTTGAGAACCAAGACCAAACCCGCTTCGGAGGAGAGGACCAAATTGAAGCTGAGGTGGGAGGAAAATGCGTGAATGAGGCCAAAAATGGCTTTGGCGTGTTTCTTATGAGGAAATGACAATACAACATGATAAAAAGTTCCAAAAGTTAGATTTTTAATTATATGGAACCTTTACAAAAACTGTTCAATTAACCTCTCAACTCAAGTCCTCAATCTTGCATTTTAGATTATACGAGCTATAACACCCTCTTTGGTTCCAGAATGCTATTAAGTCTGACAACTGGAAGGAATTGGACTGACTCTGATGGAATGGGCGGGGATGACTCTGGTGCAGCTCCACCTTCTGGTGCAGCTCCACCTTCTGGTGCAGCTCCACCTTTGTGGTTCTGCAGCGAGCACCACTTGCAGAACCCTGTGGGACACCCCAGGGAAGACTGGAGCAGGCAGATGAGAACCCCCCTGTTAAGATAATTATATATGTTTTCTTTTATCATGCTTTCTGCTTTTATTACATTTAAAGATTTTACCATTTATGCTGAACAAGTTGCTGTATTATTTGAAGTCTCACGAGGAGACAGAATGCTGAGCCTTGGTCCTGACCTAATGTGACCCAAGGACATCTTCTGACTTGGACAACTGCTGACTCGTGCAACTACCTGTTGCACATCGTGTGATTAGACACTGATTAGAAAAACATTATGCTCATTGTGTGATACTGAATGCTCTTTGTGTGAAACTTGTAACAATTACTGAATACTGAGAGCTGTGTTTCCCCCACCCTTTAGATCAGCTCATCAGGCATGTATCTAGGGACCCTCCCAGCTTGTAATAAATAGAGGACGCTTGGATTTCAAAGGCAGAGTGGTTTTGGAGGATCTGCTGGCCCAGTGGAGACTGAGCTGTTCGGACCTTTTTCCATTCTCCTTGAGCATAAAACAGAATTCTGACTTTTGTGTCTCTTTTCTTCTTTGTGTATGGTGTCTAGGGGTTTAAACCTGACACCCCCCATCCTAACACTAATCGTTCTTATGGATAAGTACAATCGACACCATTGCAAAGCCAAACCAGAAATCCCCACATATTGACTAAGGCGGTCAAGCAGCACATCATGATCCACCGTGTCGAATGCAGCAGCAATATTGAGCTAAATGAGCAGGACAACTTAGCCACGATCAGTAGCAGGTTAAATGTCGTTCATGACTCTCACCAGTGCTGTGTCAGGACTATGCAGTGCTTTAAAGCCAGAATGGAAGGTTTCCAGCATATCGTTGTTCAGAAAGTTCAATAGTTGTTCATAGATGCGTTTTTCTAATATTTAGCTCAAAAAGGCAGCCTAGAAATAGGTCTGTAGTTAGCTGGAAGGGATGCATCTGGACCTGGTTTTTCAAGACAGGATGGATAACAGTCTTTTTAAACTCATCAGGGACAACACCAGAAGTTTACTAAGATTAATTATCTGCACAATCATTGAAGCTATTGCAGAAGAAGCTTCTTTAGACAGGCGTGGGGGGACAATGTCATCTGGAGAATCACTTGGTCTGATCTCAAACATTATCTGATTTAAGTCTTCCAGAGACATCTGTTGAAACGAGGTCAAGCCCCTAACAGCAAGAGTAGGAGAGTCAAACCCAGGGGTGTGAGGTACAGCAGCCCGTAGGGCAGAGACCTAATTTACAAAGAAATCAGCAAATCCATCACAGGATGTAGCTGATCGTGAAACAGTCGAGAAGATGAATAAGAAAACGTGACACACGATCCAGAGAAAGGCAGAATAAGTAGGAGCAGAATCAGGAGAGGGTGGTGATGAAGGCTCCGCCAAAGCCTGAACAGGAGAGTTTAAAGGAGACCACCGAGTCCACTGATCTCAGGCTCAGGGGGAGAGAGGTCCAGAGTCTGGGGGCCACAGCAGCAGATGATCTGCTGAACAGCTGATTTTCCTGTTTATTTAAGGTATTGTGAACATGTTAGTTTGTTATCCTCATCAAAAACACCCCCAACACGTTTTTGGCTTCACGCGAGCATTTTCCTGTTTCAGCTGCAGATCTTAGCTGGTATACCTAGCAGGCAGCTTTCAGCAGGATGGGGCGTCTGCTGCATCACCGCGACCCACTCCTCCCCTTAAAGGTAGTCTCGAGTCTGGGTCCCACCACACCTGCCGTGTAGCTAGCAAGGACTCTCCACAGTTGTGAAGAAGTGATTTAATTCTCATGTCAGTTTCACACCAGCGGCGAAACGGATCGCTCACGAAGTTTGCGCGCTAACCCTAACCCTTGCTCTGTGTGTGTGTGTGTGTGTATGTGTGTGTGTGTGTGTGTGTGTGTGCGTGCACGCACTTATGTTTATGTATTTAGCAGATGCTTTTGTCCAAAGCGACTTCCAAGTGTTAATCGGCATATTGCCCTTGAGGCTAACAACAACAATAACAACAACTTGACATCAGTCATGGAGAGGAGGGAACAAGGAGTGGACAGGAGAGAGGGGGGACGGGTGCAGGGAGGGTGCTAGTTTAGAAGATGCTCTCTGAAGAGCAGGGTCTTCAGGAGTTTCTTGAAAATTGAAAAGGAAGCCCATGTTCTGGTAGTGCTTGGTAGGTCATTCCACATTTGTGGAATGATGCAAGAGAAGAGCCTGGATTGTCCTGAGCGTGGTGTAGGCACTGACCGGAGCGGCCGGGCCGGGACGTAAGCCTTTGCAAGAGGATTCAGGTAGATGGGAGCCGTACCATCTCGGACTTCGTATGCTAGTCTTAGCAATTTGAATTTGATGCATACTGCTAGCGGTAGCCAGTGGAGCTCAGTGAACAGAGGGGTAACGTGTGCTCTTTTTGGCTGATTGAAGACCAGACTAGGGCTGAAACGATTCCTCGAGCACCTCGAATAATTCGAGAACAAAAAAGCCTCGAGTCAAATTCTCTGCCTCGAGGCTTCATTTAATTCATGTTTAATTAATTCATGGCTTTGCAATCGCCCGGGGTCATGTTTCACCCGGACCGAAATAAGTGACGCACATACACACTGCACTGGATGCACACGCGAGTAGCGATTGTAACTCTCCTAAGCCATGGCGGACAACGTGGACCCCGGTGGAGTGCGAAAAAGACAGGAAATGTCAAAGGTGTGGGAATAAGGTGGAAAACGTAGTCCAGTGTAAATACTGGAAAATGGATTTAGCCTACCACAACACCACATCCTCGATGCTGAAGCACCTGACATCCACATGTAAATGTCACTTCTGCAAGCGGACTCGGAGCCTCTACAAGAGAATGCATTTTA
Source organism: Nothobranchius furzeri (assembly GCF_043380555.1). Taxonomy (NCBI): domain Eukaryota; kingdom Metazoa; phylum Chordata; class Actinopteri; order Cyprinodontiformes; family Nothobranchiidae; genus Nothobranchius; species Nothobranchius furzeri. The sequence continues at coordinate 34,315,953 of NC_091751.1, forward strand.
GTCTGTATTTCTATATATTCTGCGGACACTGCGACTTTTTCATTTGTAGCACTCAGTTTCAGCTCACACTGTGCGTCTGGTAGCAACACGTCGGACTTAAAATGTGCTAAAAATAGCAGTTTTTACACAACACGTCAGACTTTTTACTGTGTTGTTATTAGGGTTGTCACGGTAACCGGTATAGCGGTAAACCCCGGTAAAAAAGTTGACAATAAAAATAACCGTCCAGTTTTTAAAAAACTAAATTATCTCGGTGGGTTTACCGTGGCCGCGGTTTCGGCGTGGTGACCCTTACCAGCCACCGTCGCTTCAGCTGAAGTTCCCGCGGCGCGCACACGCACTTTTTAGTTTGCAACGGCACCAAACCTTTGAAGCTGAAATAATGGCCGAAGGAGGAGACGGCAGAGCCCAGGACATCCATCAGCCCTCAAAGAAGACTAAATCGGAAGTATGGGCATATTTTGGATTTCTGAAAAATGCTGAGGGACAGTTAATAGAAGACTGCTATCCCGTTTGCAGAAGGTGCAGGAAACAAGTGTCTGCAAAAGGCAGCAACACTTCGAATCTAATGGCACATCTGCGTGACCATCACCCACGTCTCTACAGCCAGTGCAAGGTAAGTTAACATTAGCGTTTTAGCTTAAACGTGAGGATGTGAGGACTTTTGGTTGAAGGAGAATGCAACGAGTCACTATATGCTGCAGCCGCAGCGTCCTCTGCCAGCAGTTAAACCGTGTCACGGACACCCTGTTGCTGGATGAAGCATCTTATTTGTTGATGATGAAGAGAAATATACAATTAGTTCCTTGTCATTGATTTGTTTACTTATTCAATGCCATTTATACTTGAACATTTGGATTTGATTATATAGTGTAGTAGTTATTTTAGTAATTTGTTTAAAGTGGCTATTTATTTTAAATACATATTTTTTAAGGTTGACTTGTACAGTGCTCAAGTCAAGTGTGGACTGGAGTTTTAGATTTTCATTTTGATAATGAAGAAAACAAGTATATGAGAAAACAAGTGGTGTTTCTTTCATTTGTTTACATATTGTTTATGTTTTGAATGTTTGGATTTGTATAATTTAAACCTGCACTGACTACTGTAACATGTTCCAGAAAAAGAAGCTATTTGTTCCTTTACTTGTGAAAAGTTGCACTTTTGCTAAGACTTTGTGTTATTTTAGGTTTAATAAACACTGTTAAACCTTTTCAAAACTATTTCAGTTTGTGTAGAACAGGACTATCAATGCTTTCTGAACATATGCAACACCGTTTAAAAAATACCGCGATAATACCGAAAACCGTGATAATTTTGGTCACAATAACCGTGAGGTTAAATTTTCATACCGTGACAACCCTAGTTGTTATTGATGTCTGTTGTCCCTCGGGATTGCTGCAGGAGGACACAGGTATTTATGAGAGTGGCGGAGGAAAACGAAAGAAAGGAAATAAATGTTTTGTTATCAGTATAATTTGACATAACCACGGCAAACATGCTTTCTCGATAATCCTTGTTATTGTGTGAGAAGAAAAAGTGTAGAAATCAAAATGGACGTGTGTTAATAGAGAAAAAGCTGGCGAGCCATGTTTGAGCATGCGCCGTGAATGGTTCTGGTGCTGTTTGGGCCGCAGCCACTCGCATTTGTTTACTGTGAAGTAAAGTTTAAGTGCTGAAGTTTTGAAAACTAATTTTGAATAAAACTTGAGGAATAACTGGCAATTGCGTGCTCATTTTAAGAGGTCTTTCATATTTTATAACATGCTATTTGATACTATTTTGTGTTTGTAAACCATTGTAAGTTATTAGAGTACCCGATTAATCGATAAAAGATCCGATAGAGTACTCGATTACAAAAATATTCGATAGCTGCAGCCCTAGACCAGACGCGCCGCTGTGTTCTGGACCATTTGAAGAGGTCTCATAGTACAGCCTGGAAGACCAGTTAGAAGGGCATTGCAGTAATCGAGGCGGGAGATGACAGTAGATTGCACCAGGAGCTGGGTGGCATGTTGTGTTAGGTATGGTCTGATCTTTCGTATGTTACACAGCGCAAAGCGGCATGAACGAGAAACAGAGGCAATATGATCTTTAAAGGTCAGGTGTTCATCAATCACAACACCCAGATTTCGAACTGCCTTGGAAGGAGCCAGAGATAGGAAGTCAGTTTGGAACGAGATATTGTGCTAAATGGATGGTTTTGCTGGGATGACAAGTAGTTCAGTTTTAGAGAGGTTGAGTTGGAGATGGTGGAAATTCATACATTTTGATATGTCAGAGAGACAGTTTGATATTCGTGCAGAGACAGTGTGGTCGTCCGGTGGAAATGACAGATAGAGCTGGGTGTCGTCTGCATAGCAGTGGTAGGAGAAGCCATGTGATCGAATGATCTCACCCAGTGAGGTGGTGTATATGGCAAAGAGAAGAGGTCCCAGTACAGAGCCCTGGGGGGACTCCTGTGGCAAGATGGTGCACGGTAGAGGATTGTCCAAGCCAAGATACGCTGAATGATCGTCCTGTGAGGTACGATTCAAAGCAGGCATGTGTTTTCTCTGTGATGCCCATGCTAGAGAGTGTGAACAAAAGGATGCCATGGTCGACAGTGTCAAATGTAGCCGAGAACTCGAGCAGGATAAGCACTGAGGATTTGCCTGTCACTCTAGCTTCTTTTAAGGATTCTGGCACTGCTAACAGAGCAGTTTCAGTGGAGTGGCCCTTTTTGAACCCAGATTGGTAAGGGTCAAGCAGACAGTTTTGTGAGAGGTATTCTGTGATCTGCTTGAAAGCCACCTTTTCAATGATTTTGGACAGAAAAGGGAGGAGAGATAGGTCGGTAGTTCTCCACATGATTTGGAGGAAGAGATGGTTTTTTAGCAGCGGTTTAACCTGAGCATGCTTGAGAGGTAGGAAATGTACCAGATGTCAGTGAAGCGTTGATTACATGTGTGACTGCTGCAGCTACTGTAGGAGCAATAGCTTGGAGCAGCTCATGCCGGGGACACACCGGCCGCGGAAGCGCCGAGAAGCGAATCGCTCACGAAATTCGGCCGCTGCTCGCCGCTCCTCAGTTCAGATCAGACGCGCCCCAATCGAGGCGCGCCTCGGCTCAGCTGTAGTTTTTCTTTTAAACACTTGGTGCCCTCCATTTCCTCTCTGCCTTTTCTCAGCTCTTTTCCTCTACGTTTGAGTGTGTGAGTGTGTGTGTGTGTGTGTGTGTGTGTGTGTGTGTGTGTGTGTGTGTGTGTGTGTGTGTGTGTGTGTGTGCCTATAGTATGAGTTGTTTCTGCCAGTTGAATCGCTTGGAACCCGCTCCAATTCTGCAGCTGTATCCTAGCAGTTTCTTCAGAGATGGGTACGTAAAATAACCGTGTTTTTCGGGGGTCGTACAGCTCCTTGTGTTTCTCAACTTCCATAATTAATTTAAAGTCATCCATCTCAACTGCTTGCCTCAGACTAGGGCCTGCACGACTTTTTTTTTTAAAGTCGACAGTCAAGTAATGGAAGTCGAGTCGACTTCGACTAGTCGTTGATGACGTCATACGCCGGAAGCGGGGGGGGGGGGGGGTCGGTAGGTTCGCTGGAGTTTTTGACAATTACAATTGCGCCCACATTTTCTAAGTTAACACATCTCTTAATAACGGTAGTTTCTGCATCCTACTTCAGTCCTCTCCCCCTCCCCCTGCGCAGCAGCCGCAAACTCACTGATGAGCCTGCAGCCTTTCCTGCTGCTCTAAACATTAAAATAATTATTTCATTTTCTGTTCCTCACTTCTGATTACCTTCAGTGGTGTCTGTTTGTTGCATCCACCAGGTACAAAAACGAACTTGTTTTTATTTGACTATTTTTCTGTCCTGTCTGTTTATTATCTTCCTGCATCTCCTCTCAATCCTAAAGAGAAACTGCTACCTGGGTTCATATATATTCACCTCATGAGTTGTTACCTTTGAGCTGCAGTTCTAAAAGATCTACCGACCGCTAAAACAGCGGAGTGCCGCTGCTCGCCGGCCGACTACAACGGGACCGTTTTTGCTGCGGAGTTCATGCCGGAGCGGAGCGGAGTGGAGATGGAATCTTGGGGGTGCGTCACCGAAGAACAAAACAGGTGAAGAGCCTCGCTCCGCAGCAGCGAAACGCATCAGGCACAAATAACAGACAGAAAACATGAAAGGAAATGAGCCGACATGAACGATCGCGTGTTTAATTTGTTTTTGAGGTGGTGACACCTGATTTGGCGGTGCTCAGGACGCAATGTCTGGAGCGCACGTCAATGATCAGAGCTTTGCATGCACAAACTGGTTAAGATTAGGATGGGGGTGAGGGGAAGGTTAAATTGCAAGAGGGAAAAGGTCACAGTTTGGTTAAATGTCCGTTTTACCGCCGGTGTCAGCACCGCACAGCGCGTCGCCTCCGCCTCGATCCAGACGCGCAGAGGCTCATCACCTGCTGTCTTTTCTGAGGACTGCATCTTGTCAGTCATTATCACGTGACAGCGACTAGTTGATGACAGGCATAAAAAGTCACTACAGAGCCGTGAAGTCGACTAGTCGACTAGTTCGTACAACTCCTACCTCAGACTTTCTGCCTCTCTGTCCTGTTTGCTCCGGTGAAAAGACACCCAAAACCACTCCCCCCTTCACGTGGTCACACACGCACACAAGTTCGATGTGTGTGTGTGTTCGTGTGGTTTTTCTGCAGTGTCTGATTACGAACGCATTTGACTATTGCGGAATTTCATTTTGAAAAGCTTTATTTTGTTAACTTTACCGGCCTGCCTCTTATGTCTAGGTTTGACTTCCTGCCAGAATTGACGCGATTCACCGGCGGCTCGCGAAAAAAATAGAGCCGAAGCCGAAATGATCGCTGCACGGTGCGGGCTGGAGCGCCGGCGCGAGGCGATTTGCGGCGCTTCGGCGGCCCATGTGGTCTATAGAATAGCTTAACAAGGGCGCCGAATGAAGGCGGCCCCATTTTCGCGGCGCTTCCGCGGCCGGTGTGTCCCCGGCGTTAGTCGGAATGGGGTTGAGTGGGCATGTAGTAGGGCGGCTTCACGTGAGAAGCTTGGACACACAGTTCTCAGTGAGAGGGGGAAAAGAGGAAAATGAAGCAGTAGGCCTTGAGATGGTTGGGCTAGAAGGAGTTTGTGGTAGTGAATGTTCAGGAGTGGCCAGTTGAGTAAACTGTTTGCTTATAGCTGCCACTTTGTCAGTGAAGAATGAGGCAGATTGTTGGTAGGAGGTGGAGACAGAGGGTTGAGCAGAGTTTTGAATATCGAAAATAGTTTTGGAGAGTCAGTAGAGCTGAGAATTTTGTCAGTGTGGAAAGCTTTCTTTGCATCAGTAATGCTGGCAGAGAATGAGGACAGTAATTCATGAAATTTCAATTGATCACCAGGATCTTTTGTTTTGCGCCATTTCTGTTCCGCAGCTCTAAGTTTGGTGCATAGAGACCGGAGGGTATCATTTGGCCAAGGGTGCGACTCAGAGGATCTAGCAGGTCTAGTGGCTAAAGGGCACACGTTGTTAAGACAAGAGCAGAGTGTGGAGCAGAGTAGAGTGACTCGGTGGCATTATTCACTTCATAAGCAGAGAATGTGCTGGGAGATGGAAGAGTGGAGGCAACAAGAGAGGAGAAGTGGTTGGGTGCCAGATTGCGGCGGAATGAGACCATTGGGGAGGAAGTAGTGGACCTCCCTTGTAGAGTCGTGCTGAAATGGATGAAGTAATGATCGGAAAGATGCAGCGGTGTGACAGAGATTGTGTCTATGGCACAGTTTCTGGTGCAATGAGGTCAAGTGCTTTTCCAGCTTTGTGAGTTGGAGGACTTTGCACTAGTTTTAGATCAAATGATAGCATTAGTGACAGGAAGCCTGATGAGCTGGGATTGTCCAGGTGAATATTCATGTCTCCAAGGACCATTTTGGGACAGTCGTGCTCAGGAATAGAGGAGAGCAGGGTGTCGAGTTCATCAAGAAAGTCTCTGAGTTGACCTGGTTGGCGATATATGACAACCAAAAATAATTATTTCGGTACAGTTACCTGGATGGCATGGTATTCAAAGGAGTTGTATTTAGTGATGGGTAGCAACTGACTGTATATCCATTTGTTGGAAATTAACATGCCCGTTCCACCACCTCGGCCAGATGCACGAGAAGTGTGGGAGAAAGTGTGGTTAATTGAGAGGGCAGATGGGGTAGCATTGTCACATGGTTTGATCCAGGTCTCCGTGAGAGCCAGTGCGTCAAGTGACAGGTGGTTTGCATATGTGGTAATGAAGTCTACTTTGTTTACAGCTGATTGGCAGTTCCACAGTCCAATAGACACTGGTGGGTGTCTTTGGGGGGCGTTGGTTTTAGCGAGCAGAGGTTTTGAAGGTTGCAAAAGCAGTTTTCTGTGTGTGACATTCCTCTGAAGCAGGGGTGGGCAATCCTGGTCCTCGAGGGCCGCTATCCAGCAGGCTTTAGTTGTTTACCTGCCCCAACACACCTGATTCCTGGATGAATCATCTGTTCAGCAGCTCATCAGGCTCTGCAGCAGCCTGTTAATCACTAGTAGATTCAAACCAGGTGTGTTTAAGCAGAGAAACAAGTAAAACCTGCTGGACAGTGGCCCTCGAGGACTGGGATTGCCCACCCCTGCTCTGAAGCCAGTGATCACAGGTATAGGATAATGGCAAATTTTGCAAGTTGTCGATGGAGCAGCGTCTGGGTCGAGTTTGTTTGCTCTGTGGACACGCGCAGGTAGACACGTACGTCTTTACCCCGGAGGAGCTGAGACACAAGGGCTGACACTTCAGTTATGCCACCAAACTTATGCTGTGCTACTAGTTGGAAACAGGTGTTTATGCAGCAGCTGATTGCAATGGTTGAGACCTAGATCACCTGATGAGTGTTTTCAGGGAGGGGAGAAACAGCTCGTTCACAGCCCCTGATTGCACTTATTGTTTTCAGATGGCCCAAACCGGAGCTACTAGACAACAGGATTACCCACAGATGAGTTTCCTTCTCTTTCCCAATGGAAGATAGTGCAAAGCAAAAGTTTAAGAAGACAAAAGCAAGCACTGACAGACACTCAAGGCCCTTCGGTGCAGATTCAAGTCTGCAGTTGTTTATTTTCATCTCTCTAGTATGTTCAGATACACAGAAATGATCACATTTATCAATTGCAGTGTTTTATTTAGAAAAAAAATTCTCTTATTTTTTTTTTATTTCCCAGCCAGCCTCTTTTGTTGTGACTTCTGGCCAGAACTGATGCAGCTCACTTACGGCTCATGAAAAAGAAAGAGCTCACGCCGAAATGGTCGCTGCACGAGTCTTCGTTGTGCTTCGCAGCTGATGTGAATGAGACCATAGGTTAACAAGAGTGTCAAAGAGAAGAACTCTGCTTCCCGCGACGCATTGCGGCACTTCCGCGTCTGATGTGAACGAGGGATTTTTTTTGGTCTGCACTTTAAATGACGCCTAGGACCCAAAAATGGATTTTTGTCTGTGAGGGGAACAGGATCCCTGTCCGGTCTTGCCGCAGAAACGGTTTGATTTAGCAGAGCTAGAAGGTGACCATGATTTCACAGACTGCTTGTTAAACCAACACCAGTACCAGAATGGGCTTTCAGATGGATAACTTCTTCAAACCGGCACCATTCCAACTTTAAAACAACCCGATGGAGATGCCAGAAGCTACGAGTAAAACCAAAATGCTAATCACTAGCTGTGAGCTGAATGGTTATGAAGTTCAGGGATGGACAGAGACACAGATCCTGCCATCTAATTTGCCTTGTCTCCGTCTGTGCGGTGTGTGTGTGTGTGTGTGTTAGCAGCTCTATGGGGGGCTGAGTTGGACGTGTTGACATGAATCTACAATCTCTGTTTATGCAGCTGTGGACCGTTGTGGAACTGACATGTAGGAGGTGGGGTTTGATAGAATCCAAGCATCTTATGTCCAGATTGAAGAAAATCTTAATAATAATAATATTTCATCCTGTGTTATGCCTACTGTTGCTCTCAGTAGCGGTTTTAGGCACGGGCAGACAGGGCAGTTGCCCGGGGCGGCATTTTTTCATGACACAAAAGGGGCGCACAAGCGCGGAGTAAAAAAAAAAAAAAAAAAAAGGAAATCTGCGCCGCGCCGAGGTTTTCTATTATCTGTCATATGACAGTGTCTGGATTGGAAACAGCAAGTTGGCGCCCCCTGCAGCTGCAGGCGCTCCTGCTGACTGAGAACGTTCACGTGCTCCGTGTGTCTATGAAGAACAGGAAGGGGAGGGGTGCGGCGGGGGAATTCACCTCTGCGTCTTTCCCAAATGAAATGAGCGTGCAGGGGCTGAATCAACTGTATTAACATGGCTAAAGTCAATCACATCTTAACGTTCTTCCATATTTCATTCATAATATCATAAACACAGGCCTATCATTCTTTCAGGTTTCTCTGAATTGTGTGAAATGGCCGAATAAAAAAAGGAAAAACAAAAACGATTTTGTGGTCACCCCCCCATCAAGGTCAAATTGTTTAGTCCTGACTAAAGGAAACTTACTGAGTCAAGAGCCAAACAGAAGAGATGAACATAAAAAGGCTAAAACCACCAGGTGCCCCATTCAGGGGGAAAAAAAAGAGGAGAAAAATAAAGGTATGTAGCTCTCATGATGCATGTTTTCAATGTTTTGAACCAGTTAACGGTTAAATGCGGTCAACTAATTGCTAACAGAGCTAATAGGGCTGAAATATTGAAACGAATATTCAAATGGTTCGAAAAAAGTCCTTGAATCGTTTTTTACTGATTCAAACTAGGATTTGTTAAATGCTCACTGCAGCCTGTGGCCTGCCTGAACAACAACTAACACATGTTGATCATGTTCACATAATAATAAATAAAACAACTCTACAAGCAGAAGAAAACTCCCCAGTCACCACTAACTATCCTGTTTATTTATTGCAGATGGCTGCACTGATTATTTTTTACATGATTTGTTCTGTAAAAGTTGGCATTTTTGGTAGTCTACAGTTTTATTTATGTCAGTTTAAATTACAATTTCAGAGGCAATTCTCAAATATTATGGATCATGATAAAGATCTATTGGAGATCTACCCCAACTTTTGGACTGCTCTGCCAGTCACTGTGGCTCAAGCTGAGAGGAGCTTTTCAAACTTGATCGTCATACCTGAGGTCAACTATGTTTCAGGGGCGGCTCACTAACCTGGCTCTGATCAGTATCAATCACTCAGTAGGGGAGCAGATTTCATGTGATGACATTATTGATGACGTTGCATCAAGGAAAGGTTTTAATTTTAGTTTGTGTTTTCTGTTCTAAGTACAATGCTGTAGTGATTATCTTTAGTTTGTTATGTGTGAAATATTTTTGCTATTTAGAATATTTATTATCTATTATGTTCATATATTCTTAATATTTAGTTATTGTTTGTTTTTGTATATTTGATTCTATATATTTTGATACAGTATATAATGTATATTGCTTTACATTCTGACAACTTCATAGTAATTAATGTAAATATGTGCAACTTAGAAAAATGAATGTTCAATAGTCGTTCTAATAAAACATGCCTGTTAGTAGAAAACATGCGTGTGTTCATGCAGGTGGTGTGGTGTGGTGGTGGTGGTGTGGGGGGGGGGGCGGTTGGGGGGGGGGGGGGGGGCGCTCAAAGGGGGCCTCGCCCGGGGAGTAATTCGATGTAGAACCGCCACTGGTTGCTCTGGAAGGTGTAACACATCAGGAAACAGCTGGACTCCCTCACTCAGTGGTCAGAACCACCAATTAGCTGGTCCGAGCTCCGATCAACAAAAGGGAGAGTATCAGAACATCCCTCCAACCTCATTTTACTCTCGGACAAGAAAACGCAGCAAGCCATCACTTTACCTGCAGATATTCACTAGTGAAGCAACATACCACTCCTATGAGTGAATTAAATCATGAATAAATGAATCGTAACCACTCAGGGAAGCACAAAGAAATACACCAGATCATCCAGCCCTACCCCGAGTTACTGTTACCAAGGTGACTAGCTGTGCTCAACCAAATCATGCCCAGAGATGCTGAAACACCTGAGCAGGACAGGTGGAGTCCAGGCCCTTGAAGTTGTCACACACATCAAAAGTCAGTTTTACCCTGATGCAGTGTGTGTGTGCCCATTCCAGAACCAGAACCAGCATGCAACTAGGTTGTTCTGGACCTTCAGACCAGAACCCCGGTCTGGTGCTGTGTCCAGGTAGGTGCCCCTGCTGAAATGTGTGCTCCTTAACTGTGTTTCTAGAGACAGCAGCAGGACAGACTAGAATCTGTATTACCCCGCCGGGGCAACTGGTTTCACAGTCAGCAGTGAGAAAACAAGAAGGAACGGCAGCATCCCAGCAGTCCAACAGCTGCAGGGAAACACCTAGACACCTGAGACCTACGGCCTGGCTTTATCCACATCAGTGAGCGGCAGGTTGCAGCAGTAACCCTAACCCACCGCCTCTGCTCAGCTGGAAAACATCACGTGGTACTCATGAAGAACATATCGACATGTTTTAATCATTTAGGTCAAATTTATTGTCTGGAGGAAATCACCTGATGGCTGAAAATCTACTAAGCAGGTGGGGCCAAACTCAACGTCACCAACAACGTTAGCTCTGTTAGCCACCGGGTTCTCTTCTTGGGTTCTACAAACTAACATTCTGCCTTTGTGGTTCCGTCCAGGTGTCTCTTACCTGCCGTGAGGGATGTTTTCCAGCTGATATCCAGCAGTCTGCGCTGAGCTTCCAGCTCTTCTTCGATGGTTTTCTCAAACTGGGAGAATATTTCCTCAGCAGCAGCAGCTAGGCGCTCGCTGATGAACTCTCTCAGATGCTGAACTGAAGACATGGTTGCTGAAACTCCTGAAACATTCAGCTCAGACGCGACAGAACAAGCTATAACGCTGCTGCTAGCAACTTACTTCCGCCGGAAGTCATGCGCTCGGTGACCGGGGAGGGATTCTCCCTGATTGCTGCCCCTGCTCCAGAGGTCTGCTAGCCAGTAGTGATGGGAATTCCGGCTCTTTTTAGAGAGCCGGTTGTTTTGGCTCAGCTCACCAAAAAGAGCCGGCTCTTTCGGCTCCCAAGTGGCTCCTCAGATTTTCTGTTGTGTAGACTACATTTAAAACCAAAATAATGCTAAACTATAAGTAAAATAATTTACTAAAAAAAGCAATATATCAAATATTTATCATTTCTATGGATTTAATAACTGAACACTTTAAGAAATCTCCACTTTCCGACTGCTGGCGCTCATTTTCTCACCATCATCGTCGCACTCTCCTCCCTCTCACACGCCTTTTTCCTCCACCCACATGTGCTCTGCTGTGTCTGTCTGAGTCTGATCCTCCCTCTTCCCCGCCCCTACTGCTCTGTGTGTGGACAGTCTGGACACACAGTCACACATGGTGACCAATCGCCTGTAGCTTTCACCAAGGCAGGGGGGGAGGGGGAGGGGAGGGGACGGCTCCCAATGACGAGCCGGCTCCCGTCGTTCTCTTCAAAGAGCCGGCTCTTAGAGCCGGTTCGTTCGCGACCGACACATCACTACTAGCCAGACTACTGTTTAGTTCTGCCTCTCTGTGTGACTTGCTGCTTCTGAAGGCTACACACACACTTCTGGAACTGACGATGATAAAACGTTTTCTCCAGTGGAACGATTCAGATCAGCTGGTACGTTATCCTTCACAGTGCATCAACTGCATTCCCAAATGAGGAAACCTACATGGAGCAACCAGAGGGTGGCATCAAAACAGGACAAGAACATCTGGTGTGCAAACTAAAAATCAATGTGTGGACTGAAGCAGTCACCTGGAGCAGAGCCTTACACAGTTCGTGAAAAACATTGGATCATGTGTGAGAGATCCGGATCCTGCTTCATCCTCACTAGAGTCTTATCTCTAGAATTCACCAGGTGAGAGGCCAGGCGGGGCTACACCTGGACAGCCCCTCTGGTGCCTCTCAGGGACACACAAATTCATTCTCATCCAGTGGGGGTGGGGTGTGCACCCTGACAATATTCATGGCAGCACGGTAACGCATTGAGCAGAGCTTGTAACGAGCACGCACATCTTGCTGTTTATCAGCATTTCCTCCATCCAGCTGGTTGATGTCTCGTTATCGACTAGCAAGTACCGGACATCCCTGAATAACTTTAACCCTCCACGTTCTCAACAAGTTAACACCACAAAGTTTAATTCCAGATGTCCCACAGTTAGATTGTTGTCAACTAATTCATATGTACTCTTGGGAGTGGCCAGCTGTTTAGTTGATCTGTTTGGCTGCTGCAGCTCTCACACACTGGCCTACAGAGAGATGAATACTGGAGTGAAAAGGGCTCATTTTTTACATCAGAGAGGTTTAAAAGAAAGCTAAATAAGGGGGAAATATCAAGTCTGTTTAAGTAAACGGGTTCAAGTCAAGTCCCAAGTCACTGGTGTAAAAGTCCAATTCAAGTCCAGGTCGTTTTCTCAAGTCATCAAATTAATGACTCAAGTCCTCACCCCTGCTCTACCCCATAGCCAGTTGGTGACCAGCATTTGCTGATGTCCTCTCAAGTCCACACCTGTTAGCTAGTTTGGTTAGCTCAGGTAAAGAAACAGGAGCAAAGCTATCTAGGATGACGGGCTGGGCTTGAGTCGGAACAGCTGGATAAAGCTGAGGGAGAGATGCTAGATGTAACTATGTTCACTTTATCCACAAAGAAAGACGAGAAGTTTTTACCTATTTTCTGGATCGTCCCTGGTGGTCTAGTGGGCAGGGCTCACCGCTCTCACGGCTGCGGCTCGGGTATGATTCCTAGTTAGGGAACTTATTTAAACTTCTCAGTGGCCTAGTGGTAGAGTGTCCGACCTGGGAGTGGGAGAATCTGGGTTCAAATCCAGTCGGGTCACACCACCAGATAGCACCCGAGCACAGCCACAGCTGCAGCTCACCGCTCCCCACAGGGATGGGCCACATGTAGAGATGTAATTTCACTCATGTGTGATGACTGATGGGACTTTAGTCTCCACTAGAATAGATCTGTGCAATTTAAAATATTCCTCCCACATTAACTCACAGCCACAAAGATTTGTAATGAAGCTGCCAAACTTTAGACGAGTGGTAGATTTATCTCTGTAGTTATGTTGTTATAGGCTTAGACTTCTGGAGGACATACTGGGTTAACCTGGCTCAGGGACATGTGCAGCAGAACGTTCTAGCATGGAACAAACATGCCCCTCCGACAGATGACGCTGACAGACTGAACCAGGAGGAAGGGGAGCTGAGAGAAGAGAAACTACAGATGAAGGAGGAGACGGAGAGATTCAGGGAGGAGCTGAGCTGTTACTGAACTATAGAACAGACACAAACTTCCACATTCAACACAGTTCAACATACAAACCACAAACATTCACTCTGTTCAACATGGACTGTTGTGGGCTTTCTCTGCTGGTTGTCACAATTCTAACAGGTCAGTTTGAATCTACAGCTTTGGAATATGTTCAGTCTAAAGTTAGAAGAGTCTGACTCACTCTGAAGAGATGGTTTTCTAAAAGTTCAAAACGTATTTATCTTCCTTAAGGAATCAGCTGTGAACAGCTGACTGCAGTGAAGAATGAAGAGTCCAGTTTAGAAGGAGCCCCTGTTACTCTGTCCTACAGTTACTCTAAAATATCACCTGGTGATTATTTCTTCTGGTACCGACAAGATCCAGGAGAACCTCCAGAGCTCCTGATCTCTTACTCTGCTTCAGGAGTAGAAGGAACTAAGAAAAGGACTGGATTAGAGATTCAAGTAGCAGGAACTCAACTTAACCTGCTGATCTCCTCTGCTGCAGCGACAGACTCTGCTGTGTACTACTGTGCTCTGCAGCCCACAGTGACAGGAAACTGTAAAAGTGTGTAGAAAACCCTGCAGAGCGAAGACAACACAATATTGCACAACATCCACTAGAGCACAGTCGGCAACCTGTTCCCATCAAAGAGCCATTATTACCCGTTTCCCACAGTAAAGAAAACACTGGGAGCCACAGCAGCCTCGGCGTTGTGGGCGGGGCCTACCCTCAGACATCTGAGAGCTGCTTTAACCAATCACAACAGGTGACAGCAGCCAGTACCGGTCGCTCGTGTACGTCAAAATTTTCTTTCATAAGACGATAATCAATAAAACGATTTATATAAAATGGATCCAGAAGTTGTAGCCTGTCTCTGCCTACAATATTTTGATATTTTTCACCCTGCTGGTGGTTTTACTGAGCAGATGCCCCTTTTGTCATTCGTTTCTTTTCAAAACATGTTTAAACTGTTCAGAATACAAATCCAGGCTGTGTCACGTTTGATTGTTGTAATTAAACTTTGTAGGTGGGGAAGGTCAGAAAAGGATCCGATCAATTTGTTTTTCCCTCATTTACAGTGACGGAGATAACGGCGCAGTGTGCCTGGCTCTGGTGTTAATCAAGTTAAATTATATCTCTTTGCAACAATTTTCACAAGAAAACAGAACAGTTAAAAGCAGGGCTTGTGTTGACCGGACAGTTCTCGTATTTGGCCGTTTATTTTGACGGAGAAAGAATAGAAAGAATTACCCCGACGCATGCAGACGAACTGACATTTTATTCGTTATGTACATCGCAGATGTAGCTAAATCACTCAAGAAAATATTTCCTTCTGAAGATCTGAGCTGGACACTGTTCAGCGCAGCTCACTGTCAGCACGTACATAAGGTGCACAGCGAGCTGAAGATGTGGAGAGGGGCTTGGAGCGCGTCGCAGAACCAGAGCGCATGCGGGAAGATTCCTCCGACTGAAGCGAGCGTTTTCCAAACCCGGTCTCTCAGAGAGACTTGTCACTTAGAAAATGTTCCCTAATTGTTAAGCATCAGAATAATATGCTCTGTTATGTTATGCATCTATGTAAATATGTAAATAAGAATGTGTATCTGTATGTGCTTTTATTTTGAAAAGCAACTGTAGAGGAAGTTGAACTTTGACCTCCTAGAATGACCAATAAAAAGGGAGCATTGGTGTTTGTAGCCGCAATCAATGAGTGCGTTTACATGCAGCCAGTAACCCTTTTAAAACCCGAATATTCACAATAACCCGGTTCCGCACGGTCATGTAAACACCACCAAAAACCCGGATATGCTCATAACCGGGTTTTTAAAAACCCGGTTACTACACCTGGGGTAACCCTTTTCTAACCCGAATGTTTGGTCGTGTAAACGCATATCGGGATATCCCCATCAAAGCGTGTGTTCTGCGCATGCTCTGTTCGCAAGGAATCTTGGTCTTTTGAGTAGTGAGACGTCTTGTATGCGCCAGAACACCGGAAGTAAACAACAAGTTGGGAGCAACATGGCGAGTCGCGGCACAGCATCGCACTTTTGGAGTGATGAGGAAACCTCTGTCTTCATCGGTCTGGTGAAAAGTATGAACATTATGTCTTTTGTTGACGGCCGAAAGTACAGAGACAGCGAAATATACAAGAAGGTAACCGCATATAGCGTCTGGACGTAGTCCATATGTCCTGACGCTACCCCAACGTCCGCATTTAAATCGGGTTATGCAAGTTAGGGGTAACTCTTTCTATTTATGCTTGTAAACGGATTATTCTGATCAACTCAGAAACCCGAATGCCGACTGTAACCCGATCATAACCCAGATATTGGCTGCATGTAAACATAGTCAGTGTGTGCAACCACCAGTGAAGGCCCGTTGAAACAGACACTCTGTTTATGGATTTATTTCCTTCTTTTTAATCCTGGAGACTCGTTTGGGACTCTTGGACCGACCGCTGGGTAAATCAAACTCTGCAAACAGGTTATGGGCCCAGAGCAGAGACCAAGAACCAGACCAGAATGAATTGTGAACCAGGAACGCTGAGCACCAAGCTAATCAGGACAGCTGGGAAATCATCCTGCTAGCGTATGAGGAGCACAGAACCGACCAACAGCAAGTCCGGTGAGTCGAGCAAGAGCTACGACGTGTGTCGGACACCATGAGTCGGAAGACAGCGGAAGCCAGTACCCGCTGGTCAAGACTGGTATTTGACGGAGACGAGGATAAATATGAACTATGGGAAACAAAGTTTCTCGGACACCTCCGGCTACAAGGTTTGAAAGACATTATATTAAAGCCGAAAGACGACGATGATGATGAGGAATATGATTCAAAGAACGCAGAGGCATATGCCAAACTTATACAATTTCTGGATGATAAGAGCCTTTCACTGGTAATGAGAGACGCAGCTGACGACGGGCGGAAAGCTCTAATTATCTTGAGAGAACACTATGCCGGGAAGGGAAAACCCCGCACAATAAGCTTATACACCGAACTGACTGCATTACAGCAGAAAAGCGGAGGTGAGTGCTAACGAAGAGAGGGCCCCTCAGCCTTCAAAGGTTGCTCCTAAGCTGACAAAAGGGAGAAATGCCAGAAAAGCCCCAGATGATGCAGCTGAACTGGTCCAAGACATAGTTATTCTTGAAGATGAGGTAACTCCAGACCATGAGGAGGAGAAGCCACCAGCTGATGCAGAACACAAAGTCGATGAGAACGCAGCACCGGTGAAGAAAAGTGAGCTGAAACCAAAACGAGGGACAAAACCTAAACGAGCTGCAGCACAGCAACGACCAGATGAGCCCCGTCTGCAACCTGAAGATGTTTCTCAGGCTGAAGAACCAAAAGATGCAAGTGAAACCTGCAGTGAGCAGCTGGAGGTGTTGCTAGTCGCTCAGGCTCCTGAAATGATGAACCCGCCCAGTGACGAGGTAGCTTGTGAAGCCACACAATCTAAACCAGCTGCTGTTCGGAAGAAGCCTGTCAGAGGCAGAAAGGCAATGTCAACCGAATCTAAAGAGGCTGAACTGAAACAGGATGCTGCAGAACCATCAGAAGAGCCCGTTGGTCCTGCTCCAGTCAGAGGAAGACGGGCAAAGAAAACAGATGCTGCAGCGCCCTCTGCTGTTCTGAAAACCACAAGAACCAGAAATGCTAAATCTCCAGACATGACTACTGAGCAGCCAGCTGTTGAAACACTGGTGATAACGGAAGTTTCCACTGAAGCCAGTGATGTCCAAGCCACCCAGGAGAAAATGGATTTGCTATTCTATTTAGAAAAGGTTGCATCAAAACCAGCCAGAGAAAGAAAAGCTAAGCTAACTCCTGCGGAGTCAAAGAAATCTGAAGACCAGAACAGTGAAAATGTTGCCTCTAACCCCTGCTTTCCACAGGAGCCGTCAGCAGCACGTTACTGCAGCAGCACGTCTTGCTCGCGTAAACTGCTGCTTGGCCCTTCCCACGAGACGCGAAGCAGCAGGGGAGCAGCTGTCACTGACCGAGCACGAAGTCACACGATTGACTTCGTCAGTAAGCACAACAACAAGCAGGAGAAAACTACAACATGGCTCCAAAAGGTTTGTGTTTTATGTTCTGACCGTTTTATAATCGCCAATATGGACCTGAAAAACAAAGGAGACCGCTAGCTAGGTGATAACTTCTCACGGGTAACTTTTTATAAAAGTAAAGCAACCGGAAGGCAGTACGTTTCTTTATTCTGAAAATCTCGGGAGCTTCTCTCCATTTCCGCGTCCGATTTCCTGTCTTTCCTTCCCCAAAAATGTCGAACTTGACCCGTTTCAGAGGCGTCGCGCATAGAAAATAGAACCGGCGCGTAAGGGCCGCGACATGCTGCTCCTGAGACGCGGCCGACTCGCGCTGCTGACGGCTCCAGTGGAAAAGGTTCTGTCGACCACAGTGGTTCCTATCAGCAGCTATGACGTGCTGCTGACGGCTCCGGTGGAAAGCAGGGCTCCAAAAGGTTTGTGTTTTATGTTCTGTCCGTTTTATAATCGCCAATACGGACCTGAAAAACAAAGGAGTAGGGGTTAGAGGCAACATTTTCACTGTTCTGGTCTTCAGATTTCTTTGGCTCCGCAGGAGTTAGCTTAGCTTTTCTTTCTCTGGCTGGTTTTGATGCAACCTTTTCTAAATAGAAAGCAGGGCTTTCCAATGGAGCCGTCAGCAGCACGTCACTGCAGCAGCACGTCATAGCTGCTGATAGGAACCGCTGTGGTCAACAGAACCTTTTCCACTGGAGCTGTCAGCAGCTCGAGTCGGCTGCGTCTCAGGAGCAGCATGTCGCGGCCCTTACATGCCGGTTCTATTTTCTACGCGCGACGCCTCTGAAACGGGTCAAGTTCGACATTTTTGGGGAAGGAAAGACAGGAAATCGGACGCAAAAATGGAGAGAAGCTCCAGAGATTTTCAGAATAAAGAAACGTACTGCCTTCCGGTTGCTTTACTTTTATAAAAAGTTACTAAATGTGCAGCCCTGTGAGAAGTTATCACCTAGCTAGCGGTCTCCTTTGTTTTTCAGGTCCGTATTGGCGATTATAAAACGGTCAGAACATAAAACACAAACCTTTTGGAGTCATGTTGTAGTTTTCTCCTGCTTGTTGTTGTGTTTACTGACGAAGTCACTCGTGTGACTTCGTGCTCTGTCGGTGACAGCTGCTCCCTTCTGCTTCGCGTCTCGTGGGAAGGGCCAAGCAGCAGTTTACGCGAGCAAGACGTGCTGCTGCAGTAACGTGCTGCTGACGGCTCCTGTGGAAAGCAGGGGTTATGCTCAACATCCTCTGCCAATTCCTTCTGCTGCTGGAAAACCCAAACGAGAAAGAAAAGTTGAAGTTGAACAAAGCAAGGTGGTTGACAACACGGACGTACCTGAAGAGATCAAGCCTCAGCCTCCCGTGAGGGCTAAGAGAGGAAGGAATAGCCAACCGAAAGAGGAGGTTCAAAAGGATGTTGATGTCATAACTACCTCAGAAGAGAAATCTAACTGCCAGGAACCAGGTAAGAAATCAAGGAGAACAAGCTGAGCAGGAACAAGTCAAACCAACAGAAGAAATCCAAACTGATGAGGTGGTTGTCCCAGAGAAGGCAGACGCTCCACCTGCTGAACCAGAAAAGAGTGAACAGGCTACTGTTGCTGCAAAGCCCAGAAGAGGAGGTTAAAGACAAAACACCCGGGCAGAAAGAGAAAGACCCAGGAGAGGGAACGAGTCATACAAAACCTCTAGAAGAACCAGAACAAACATCATCGCGTTATCCCACCAGAGAGAGAAAGAGACCGAGTAACTTGAAAGATTATGCAACAAAAGGTTATGTAACAGAGAATGATGATCAAGTTTTAACTAACTTGGACTATTGCTACAGACTTTTTACTGATGTACCCTTAATTCATGAAGAAACAATAAAATCACCTGACTCAGAGGCATGGAAAGCAGCCATGGAGGAAGAACTAGCCTCACTGAAAGACAATGACACTTTCACTCTGACAACTTTGCCAGAAGGCAGAAAGACAGTGGGGGGAAGATGGGTGTTTACCATTAAAAGGAATGTAGATGGAACAGATAAACATAAAGCTAGATATGTGGCTAAAGGGTTCAGTCAGAAAAAGGGAGAAGATTATGAGGAAACCTTCTCACCTACGGCACATTTAAACAGTGTTAGAATCCTAATGCAGAAAGCAGTGCATGAAAATCTGTTGCTACATCAAATGGACGTTAAAACCGCCTACCTTCATGCTAGGGATGCACCGATGGATCGGCATTTGATCGTAATCGGCCGATAGCGCCCCTATCGGTTTTGATCGGAGTTTTCAAAATAGATCAAAGCAGACCGATCAGCGTAGGGTTGTCACGGTAACCAGTGTAGCGGTAAACCCCGGGAAAAAAAAAAAAGTTGACAATAATAATAACTGTCTGTTTTTTTTAAAAAAAACTATAATATCTTGGTGGGTTTACCGTGGCTGCAGTGTAGGCGCGGTGACCCTTACCAGCCACTGTATCATCTGCTGAAGTTGCGCGCTTCGTTGTTTAGAACCAAAACTTTCTTGAAGCTAAAGCTGAAATAATGGCCAAAGGAGGAGACGGCAGCGCTCAGGAGGACATTCATTATCCCTCAAAGAAGACAAAGTCGGAAGTACGGGCATTTTTTGGATATCTGAAGAATGCAGAGAGAGTTTATAGAAGACGGCGATCCTGTTTGCAGCACGAGCAGAAAAAGTGTCTGTGAAAGGCAGCAATGCTTCAAATCTCATAACACATCTGCGTGACCATCACCCACAACTCTACAGTCAACCCAAGGCAAGCTAACGTTAGCGTTTTAGCTAAAATGCGTGATCCGAGGATTTGGGTTGAGGGAGAATGCAACGAGTCGCTATATAAAGCAGCCGCAGCGCCGCTACCTGCATATAAACCGTGTCGCGGACACCGCCATGTTGAAATGACGCTATGCATTACGGGGCTCCCAGGGGCAGATAAGAGTTGGTCTCTCTCCGAGAATAATTATGAATTTAACAATGATTACTGCCTGATGACATTTTCCCACATCTGCAAAGCTCACTGGAAGGACACAAACCGAGGACAATATTTTCCTGATATAGGGTTTATTACTCAAGTAAGGGTAAAAAAGTATCTGATTAGAAGGCTACTTGAGTACTGAGTATCATCTGATCTAATAATTTTAAAATGATGACATCAAACAGACAAAAAATAAGAAGTTATGGGCAAATATTGGTGTTTTAAAGACTAAAGGGGAAAATTTAAACAAATAAACAACATAATTACAAAATAACTCATTTTAGACAAAATTTAGACACAAACTGAGGACAATATTTCCTGACATACAGGGTTTATTTAATTGTGTGAAATGTAGCATGTTTAAAAAAAACATGATAATACCGAAAACCGTGGTAATTTTGGTCACAATAACCGTGAGGTTAAATTTTCACACAGTGACAACCTTAATACAGACCATTTTAGATCAGGTTACATTTCCTTTATTCCCAGATTATGTCGTTTGTACCACTCATAATGTTGTAGAAAATTTCTGGCCAATCCACGTGATCGGTATCGGTGATCCGCATTCTTTGATATCGGTATCGGTGATCGGCAGCAAAAAACCTGATCGGTGCATCCCTACTTCATGCCCCGTTACATCATGAAATATACCTGGAACAACCAGAAGGTTATGAAATACTGGCACAAAAGAATGAGAAACTAGTGTGTAAACTAAACAAAGCTATATATATGGACTCAAACAGGCAGGTAGAAACTGGAACACTGTTTTACATTAATATCTGTGTGAAAATGACTTTGTACAAAACCCTGCTGATCATTGTGTGTATACCAGGCAAAGACAAGAAGACAAGTGCAAACAATCAGAGCAAGTGGGGGTGTTAAGCATCAGAATAATATGCTCTGTTATGTTATGCATCTATGTAAATAATAATGTGTAAATGTATATGCTTTTATTATGAAAAGCAACTGTAGAGGAAGTTGAACTTTGACCTCCTAGAATGACCAATAAAAAGGGAGCATTGGTGTTTGTAGCTGCAATCAGTGTGTGCTACCACCAGTGAAGGCCCGTTGAAACAAGACGCTCTGTTTATGGATTTATTTCCTCCTTTTTAATCCTGGAGATTCGTTTGGGAGTCTTGGACCAACCGCTGGGTAAATCAAACTCTGCTAACAATGATTATGAAACTTAGATGAATTGTGCTTGTTCCTGTCTCCAATGTGGCGTCGCATCCAGGAGCCTTTCTGAGGAGAATCCCATATCCTCTTCAGCTCAGAATGCACCTATATGATTACGCACAAGCGTGACGCGTCAAGCCGGTCTCACAGTCAGACCTGTTCAGGTTTACGCAGACAATCTTTACATTTAGAATTAAAATTTATGCAGTAAAATATAAAGCATTTTATTTAAATATCCAGTCATTATTTTACAAGCACAGAGAGCCGCATCAGATGGATGGAAGAGCCTCATGCGGCTCCAGAGCTGCGGGTTGCCGACCCCCGCACTAGAGGGACTCACACACTGGTAAGCCACTGGTTGTTGAGTCGTTGGGCTGATGACAAAGACAACATCCACTAGAGGGACTCCAGTATCAAACTTTATTTAACAGAACCTTGAACTCAGAACATCCTGCAAAATCTCACATTTCCTTTAAAATGCAATCAGGCAAATAACCACAATATAAAACAACAGGTGACATTAAAACATTTAAATAGATATGAAACATAAACTTCATGAAACAGATAGAAGCCACGTTGAAACAGTTGAGCTGCAATGAAGTTAAAGTTAAATGTGCCTGATTCAAACACAGGTAGAGCGAGCTGGATAAACCGCACATTCCTGTTAAGACGTGAAGGTAGAGGAAGAATCCCAGGATGCACCAGACACAGTTGCAGGGATATGAATTTAGAATAGACTGTAGCGTTTACCAGGTACACTGGGGCTCTCACATTGACACCACTCAGCTTCACATGACCTTTACTAATCTCTGTCAGGGAACTGCGTAGTTGTTATGCTCCTCGGCAGACTCTGAGCTGCACAGACTCCTCATGTCTGCTCTGTCTCCCTCTGCTTGGTGTATGCTTCTGCGTCAGCTCCACCAGGGAGAGACAAACACCGATAGACAGAAGCGCTCATCTCCTGGGAGTGCTGCAAAGCATTTCCCCTCCAGGACAGCAGAGGGCGCAGCGCTTTTCTGTGGTATCCTGTCATGTATGCAGTCCAAGATAGTATATTTAATCGTGTTTATATTGTGTTTATGTATATAAGAGACTTTATAACACGGACAAATTTGTCCCTCATCCTCCTCCATCTCTTCATGCACTCGCCACCTCTAAACCCACATTTACCTTCACTTCCGAGGAGGTTGTGTCAGTGATAAATGGCATGCAAGAGTCTGGTCATTTACCTTCTGAAAGGAAACATGCAATAAAAACCCCTAATTTGAAGCCAGGGAGGAAACCTAATGATCCAGGTTCATGTAGACCAGGGGTGGGGAACCCAGGTCTATCGAGGGCTGCTATCCAGCATATCTAGGTTTCAACTCTGCTTCAGCACATCTGATTTTAATCAGTAGGTGATTAACAGGCTTCTGCAGAGCTTGATGAGCTGCTTGATGAGCAACCACTGAATCAGAATTGTTGGAGCAAAGACATGCAGGATACCAGCCCTTGAGGACCAGGGTTCCACATGCCTGATGTAGACCCATAGACCCAATGTCAGTGGTATGTCAAATTATTAAGTTAGTGTACATTCTAGAGGAGCGAGGTTACTTTGTGCCCTATCAGACTGTGTTCAGGCAAGGTTGCCCTATAATGGATGCAGTTGTGCGCTTGGATCTGGATGTTAGAGATGATAGCGAATAAGGAAGAAATTTTAGCTTTGCTCATTGAGCGATGGGACAACACTGTCAAAGCAATTAAATGCCCATCTTGTAACTGGAGGAAATCGAGTCCTTGGGCAAGAAGCCTAACCCGCCTTGACTGCTGGTGATGATCGGAGGGAAGGATGGTGCCAGTGTTCCCTAGGGCAGATGTGACCACAGTGTAACTCATCACCACCAGCGTGTGAATGTGTGTGTGCAAATGACTGGATGTGATGTGAAGTGCCTTGGTGGGTTCTAGAACCCTAGAAGGTGCTATACCCAGCCATTTACCATATGAAGAAGGTTTATGATATGCTGTGGGGAGAATGGCGTTGATTCCTAAATATGAGGTAGGGATAAGCAGGAGAATTTGAAATTGGATTCAGGACTTCCTAAATGGAAGGACTATTCAGGTGAGAGTTGGGTCTATCCCGTCTGCGTCGGTAGGGGTGAGAATGGCATTCCTCAAGGCTGTGTTATTAGCCCCATCCTTTTAATGTCCTGATTAATGGCTTGTTTAGCTCGCTGAGTAGACATTGGGAAATAGCTGTTTGCAGATAATGGAGCAATTTGGAGGTGGGAAAGAAATCTTGAGCACATATTCAGAAGATACAGGACTGTCTGGACAGACTGGTGGATTGGACTAGACACTGGGGTTTTATGCTTTCTACAGATAAGACAAAGTAGTTGGTGTTCAAAAATAAGAGTAACAAAAAAGATCCGGACAGATAGGTGCAAATGAAATTGAGTTTCTAGCTTTAAATATCTGTGGTGTGGAAGGGTTCTCAATGTTCTGAGGTATTTAGCCTTCACGGATTGGGGTGGGGGTGATAGAGACCCATTAATAATAGTGTATAGGACAATCACTAGATCTGTTTCTGGGTTAGGATGCTTGTTGTATGGGTCTGCAGACACTATGAATGTGAAAGCGTTGGATGTAGTCCAGGTAAAGGCTATAAGGGCATGTAGTGGCGCCTTTCAGGCGTCCCTGATACCAGCTCTGCTGCTGGAAATGGCAGCGATGCTGTTGGAAACTAGATAGATTAAACTGCGACTTAGGAATCAAGTGATGATGACAGCTCAAAATGAAGTGTTTTCTGCAAAATTATTATTGTACAAGCTAGGGCTAAACGATTTTAGGAAAAGACTGAATTGCGATTTTTCTAGAAGAAATTGCGGTTTCAGTTCAATTCACAATTTTCTTCAAACAAAGGTACACCACTAGCCTACCAAGCCATCCTGTATATTAGTCAAAAGATGGTTTAGACTCTAATCTAGTACAACAAATCATTCACATGAATATTTACTATCTAATCATATAATAAAAACAGTTAAAGCTGTTTATATGTTCTCCCATTATTATATTTTTATTTTTTAACGTGTTTGTGAAGCAACGATTTTTATCTAGAGAGGTGCTTTATAAAAAACATGTTTGTGATCTACTCCAGAAATAAAAGGATTGAATCTGAAGGTAGAAACAGCTTTCAGATGTATTAAATAACAATAATGCACAGATTTCCAGCACACACCCTCACACACCTACAATCTCACTCTCCCTCACACACCTAGTCGATCTCTCTCCCTCAGTCAGCTATAGTCTCACTCGCTCTCTCTCTCTCTCCCTCACACACCTACAATCTCTCTCTCTCTCCCACACCTACAGTCTCTCTCTCCCTCACACACCTACCGTGCAATTATTATCAGCTCTAGCAGCGCTGTGTGGAAAAATAAAACAGGGAAAACAACCTGACCATGCAGCTCTGTCAGCTGTGGAATTGGGCTTGGCTCCGGACGGTACACCCCACCCCCCTCCCCCGTGCTGGCTGTTGCCGCCGCTGTAACACAGGGGGAAACCCCAGAAGTAGAAAATGTTGACACAACAGATCCTGGACCAGTCAGAACCGCAGCTTTGATGGTCACGTGATCGTTCTGTTAAAAATTGCAACTTTGGCCCAAAAACGATAGATCGTTCAGCCCTATTGTCCGGAACACTCTTTTGAATTTCATTGGACAACCACTGGCAGGAGTCTTATGCTGGTAAGAGGACAGGCATGGTCCTCTATGGCCTTCAGCATATGGTAGGAGGCATCTTGGTTTAGTTGTTGGAGGAGGGATTCTATGGCTGAGGTTGGGTCAATGTGGTCTTAGGAAACATCCTGATGGGAAATGTGACTGAGGTGAATTAGAAAAGGTGACACATATTCTTCTGCATTGTATGAAGTACTTGTCACAGAGGAGACCTCTTTCTAGGGTCCTTAGAGTAGGGGGATGACTGTGTTTAATATGAATATGCTGTTGAATTGGGAAGACATTCCTGTAATGGAGGTTTGCTGCATTATCTGCATGCCATTGGTGTGTATGGCAGACTGTGAGACTTGAGGTGCACTGTTTTGAACCAGCCAATGATGTGTCTAGTCTGCCTATTCCCCATGGCAGAAGAAATAGAATGGCTTTATGTGAAACCATAGACTTGTTTGCTGGCCCCACTCTAACCCTCACATTCCTCAAAGACTGAATTAACATTTAAAGGACAGAGCCTGTTTTGGCTTCTCTGGGGCAAAAGTTGATGATGGAGTCAAACAGCTAAGCAGCGGCAGAGCCCCTAGGGTGGATGATTCGACCTAGGTATCTCAAGGCTTTGGATGTTGTAGGAATGTCTTGCTTGACATGGCTCTGCAACATTGCGTGGTCATCGGGGGCAGTTCCTCTGGAGTCACAGACCAGATTGGTGATCCCAATTTTTAAAAAGTGGGACCAGAGGGTGTGTTTCAACTATAGGGGATCACACTCCTCGGCCTCCCGGGAAAGGTCTACTTCAAGGTACTGGAGAGGAGGTTGATAGTTGAACCTCAGATAGAGGAGGAGTACTGTGGATTTTCATCCTGGCCGTGGACATGTGAACCAACTCTTTACCCTTGCTAGGGAGATGGAGGGGTCATGGGAGTTAGCCCAACCAATCCACATGCGTTTTGTGGATTTGGGGAACCTTGTCTCCAGAGGCACCCTGGGGAGGCACTCCAGGAGTATGGGGTGGATGGTCTTTTGCTAAGGGCCCTTCAGTCCCTGTACCAGAGGCGTGTGTGTTTGGTCCTCATAGCAGACAGTAACCCCGGCTTTCCACAGCAGCCGTCAGCAGCACGTTACTGCAGCAGCATGTCATAGCTGCTGATAGGAACCGCTGTGGTCAACAGAACCTTTTCCACTGGAGCCGTCGGCAGCCGTCAGCAGCGCGAGTCGGCCGCGTCTCAGGAGCAGCATGTCGCGGCCTTTACACGCCGGTTCTATTTCCTACGCGCGACGCCTCTGAAACGGGTCAAGTTCGACATTTTTGGGGAAGGAAAGACAGGAAATCGGACGCGGAAATGGAGAGAAGCTCCCGAGATTTTCAGAATAAAGAACGTACTGCCTTCCGGTCGCTTTACTTTAAAAAAGGTTACTAACTGTGTGGCCCCGTGAGAAGTTATCACCTAGCTAGCGGTCTCCTTTGTTTTTCAGGTCCGTATTGGCGATTATAAAACGGACAGAACATAAAAACACAAACATTTTGGAGCCATGTTGTAGTTTTCTCCTGCTTGTTGTTGTGTTTACTGACGAAGTCACTCGTGTGACTTCGTGCTCTGTCGGTGACAGCTGCTCCCCTGCTGATTCGCGTCTCGTGGGAAGGGCCAAGCAGCAGCTTACGCGAGCAAGACGTGCTGCTGCAGTAACGTGCTGCTGACGGCTCCCGTGGAAACCCGGGGTAAGTCGGACCTGTTCCCAGTGAGGGTTGGACTCCGCCAGGGCTGCCCTTTGTCACCAGTCCGTTCATAATGTTTATGGACAGGGTTTCTAGGTGCAGCTGTGGTGTTGAGGGTGTGGAGTTTGGTGGCAGGAGAATCTCCTCTCTGCTTTATGCAGATGATGTGGTCCTCCTAGCTTCATCAGGCTCTGACCTTCAGCTCTTGCTGTGAAGGTTCACAGCCAAGTGTGAAGCGGCTGGGATGAGGATCGGCATCTCCAAGTCTGAGACCATGGTTCTCGACTGGAAAAGGGCGGCTTGCCAACTCCAGGTCGGGAGAGAGGTCCTGCCTCAAGTGAAGGAGTTCAAGTATCTCAGGGTCTAGTTCACAAGTGAGGGAAGGAGGGAGCGGGAGATCGACAGGTGGATTGGGGCAGCGTCTGCAGTGACGCAGATGCTGAACCGGTCTGTTGTGGAGAAGAAGGAGCTGAGCCGGAAAACAAGGCTCTCGATTTACCGGTCAATCTACCGCTCAGTCCTCATCTATGGTCATGAGCTCTGGGTGATGACTAAAGAACAACATCACGAATACAAGTGGCTGAAATTAGTTTTCTCAGCTGGTTGGCTGGGCTCAGTCTCAGGGAAAGGGTGACGAGCTCGGACATTCGGGGGAGACTCGGAGTAGAGCCGCTGCTCCTCCATATCGAGAGGAGTCAGTTGAGGTGGTTTGGGTATCTTGTTAGGATGCCTCCTGGACGCCTCCCCAGGGAAGTGTTTCAGGCATGTCCTGCCGGCAGGAGGCCCCTGGTCGATCCAGGACACATTGGAGAAAGTACATCTCCAAACAGGCCCAGGAGCGCATCGGGGTCCTGCTGGAGGAGCTGGTGGAGGAGGTCGGGCAGAGGACAGTCTGGAACTCCCTAGCTGGGATGCTGCCCCCACAACCCGGACCCGGATAGGTGGAAGGAGATGAGAGAGACAAGACTGTTTTGTGTGTAAGCAAGCTTTAGAAATGAGAACCAGAACATGTAGGTTTCAGACCTCCTACATGTGGACATTCCTAATGTGGGTCTTCAGGTGGCAGCTTTGAGTGAAGCGTTTTTCACAAACACTACAGGAGTATGGCCTCTCACCTGTGTGAGTTCTCACATGGTCCTTGACCTGACTACACTGGCTGAAACCTTTACCACACATGCTGCAGGAGTACGGTTTCTCTCCGGTGTGAGTCCTCATGTGGACGTTCAGTGCCCCCCGCTGGACGAAACGCTTCCCACATTCCTTACAGGAGTAGGGTTTCTCCCCCGTGTGGATCCTCATGTGATCCGTCAGACTGTTGCTCTGGGTGAAGCTTTTCAGACACACCTGACATGAAAAAGGCTTCTCACCTGTGTGAGTTCTCATGTGACGCAACAGGTGACTGTTCAGGCCGAAGCGGTCTCCACAGATCTGACAGGAGTACCGTCGCTCTCCGGTGTGAGTGATCATGTGACGCAACAGGCTGTCACGCCGACCGAAGCTTTTCAAACACGTCTGGCAAGAGTACGGCTTCTCGTCCTGGTGAGTTTGTTGGTGGAACTTCAGAGATGAAAGGTCAGAGAAGCTTTCCCCACAAGTGCTGCAGGAATAGGGTCCAATACCATCTGGATCAAAACTGCCTTCTACTTTTTGAGAGGACAGAACCAAACTGCTCTGTTCTGCTTCAGCCTGATCACATTCCTCACAATCCACTGTAACCATGAAGACATCACTTTCCTTCTTCAGAACCAGCTGCTCCTGGTCTGGACTGTAGTAGAGGTCAATCTGGTCCTCTTTGATCTGTAGAGGTTCTGGGTCCACCTGGTCCTCTTTGATCTGTAGAGGTTCTTGGTCCACCTGGTCAAATTTGCTATGTAAATAAACTCCAGTGTGGTCCACATTAGAGTTCCTGTCTTGGTCACTGAGCTGTTGGCTGTTCAGAACCTTGTTCTGCACGCTGACTGGACCTGGGAAGGACAGGAACAGATTTTCAGAGTAGAACTCATCTCTGAGAGACTAACCTGGTCTGGAATGTAAGCAGAACATCGGATACGCAGAGTGCATATGTAGAACCTGCACATAAAACCTGGGACCAGAGAACTGGGTTACAACTGGGATTCCTCAGATTTGTAGCTCCTTAACGGTCCGGAATAGACTAAACCAGCTAATTTAAAGGTGTTCTATAACAGGGTTACTCAATCCTGGTCCCGGAGGGTCAGTATTCGGTATGCTTTAGGGGTTTCATTGGTTCACCACACTGATTTTATTCAGCAGGTACAGAGCCTGGTGAGCTGCTAAACATGTGATTCAAACTTGAGTCAATCAAGTGTGTTGGAGCAGAGGAACAACTTAACATACTGGAAACCGGTCCTTCAGGACCAGAATAGAGAATCTCTGTTCTAGAGCTATCTTTTTTTTTTTTTTTTTTGTACACAAAAGGAGAATAATCACCGAGCATCAAGAAATCGGGTTGGAGCATAAGGCTTTTATAGTTCAGTAATTTAGGGAGGAGCTTGACCATGTAGAGCCCAGAAAGTTCTAGTCAGGACTCTAAAATGAACTCTAAAGTTAACGGGTAACCAGTGCAGAGACATCAGAATAGGAGTGATGTGTGCTCTTCTGTTTGCTCCAGTTAGGAGCCTCGCTGCAGAGCTCTGGACCAACTGAAGGTGGTCAAGGGCTTTTTTGTTAAAACATGTGAAGAGTGTGTAACAGTAATCTAGACGGGAGGAGATAGAGGCATGGAGAACCATTTCAAGCTCACGTTTTGACACCAACCTTCGCAGTTTGGAGATATTTCTTAAGTGATAAAAACTGTTTCGGAGCAATGTTGTTGAGTGGCCTTCAAGAGACATTAATTGGTTAAAAACACCCAAAATCCTTAAGTTTGTCTTGACAGCAGAAGATAAATGACCAAGTTTTAGACTAATCAGGGGAACCATACTCTCAGGGGCAATGATCAGACATTCAGTCTTTTCAGAGTTTAACTGGAGGAAGTTATCTTCTGGCCAGCTGGTGATAGCTGAAAGGCACTCTAGTAATTCAGACAGTTTATAGAACTCAGAATCCTTAAAGGAGCAGTACAGCTGAATGTCATCTGCATATAGGTGATAAGAGACATTATGAAAAGAATCAGCTATCTGTCCAAGAGGGTGTATATACAGTAGAAACAACAGTGGACCCAAAACAGAGCCATGGGTTACGCCACAGAACAGATCAGTAGAATCTGACATGATTTGGTTTCTACAGACACTGTAACTTCTGTTAGAAAGGTACGATCTAAACCAGTCTAGAACAGTTCCAGAGATCCCCATCGAGTGACCAAGTCTGTAAATTAAGGTGCTGTGATCAACAGAGTCAAAAGATACAGAAAGATCCAACAATACTAACACTGTGAATCCCCCGTTGTCTGCAGCCATCATGATGTCACTGGAAACTTTAAGCAAAGCTGTTTCTGTTGAACACTTTTTACCAAAACCAGGAAGGAGGAAGTAGATCAGGGTTCCTACTCTTCTCTTGAAATTATTTTCCAGGACTTTTCCAGGACATTTTCAAGACTTTTTCAGTGTACAAGTCAAGTTATCATAACTACGGTTTGCCGATATCCCGATATATTTAGAAACATGATTTATGATATTGTATCTACCTATACTGTTATTTTGACAATATAGTTGTGGAAAGATTTTTGTCTTTCACAATCCCACCTGCTTTCCTCTACTTACAATGCAACACAACTAAAACAGAAGTTATTCTCTACTTTAGTTCATACCAGAGATGTGACATTGTGGCATCATCAAGTCATCTCCATGTCATGTTTTGTTCTGCTCAGCAACTGAACCAAGTTAATTCACTGTGCTGATTGAAATCGTCGTCGTCTTCCTCCGCTTATCCGGGTCCAGGTCGCAGGGTCAGCAACCCAACTAGGGAGCTCCAGACCGTCCTCTCCCCGGCCACCTCCACCAGCTCCTCCGGCAGGACCCCAAGGCGTTCCCGGACCAGATTGGAGACGTAACCTCTCCAACGTGTCCTGGGTCGACCCGGGGGCCTCCTGCCGGCAGGACATGCCCGAAACTCCTCCCCAGGGAGGCGTCCAGGAGGCATCCTGACCAGATGCCCTAACCACCTCAACTGACTCCTTTCGATCCGGAGGCGCAGTGGTTCTACTCCGAGTCCCTCCCGAATGTACGAGCTCCTCACCCTATCTCTAAGGCTGAGCCCGGCCACTCTACGGAGGAAACTCATTTCGGCCACTTGTATCCGCAATCTCGTTCTTTCGTTTATTACCCAAAGCTCATGACCATAGGTGAGGATTGGGACGTAGATTGACCGGTAAATCGAGAGCCTGGCTTTCTGGCTCAGTTCCCTCTTCACCACGACAGATCGGCTCAACGTCCGCATCACTGCAGACGCTGAACCAATCCGCCTGTCGATCTCCCGATCCCTCCTACCCTCACTTGTGAACAAAACCCCGAGATACTTAAACTCCTCCACTTGAGGTAGGACCTCTCTCCCGACCTGGAGTTGGCAAGCCACCCTTTTCCGGTTGAGAACCATGGTCTCAGATATGGAGGTGCTGATCCTCATCCCAGCCGCTTCACACTCGGCCGCGAACCTAACCAGCAAGAGCTGAAGGTCAGAGCTGGATGAAGCTGGGAGGACAACATCATCCGCAAAAAGCAAAGACAAGATTCTCCGGCCACCGAACTCGACACACTCCACACCACGGCTGCGCCTAGAAATTCTGTCCATAAAGGTAATGAACAGAACCGGTGACAAAGGGCAGCCCTGGCGGAGTCCAACCCTCACCGGGAACAGGTCCAACTTACTACCAGCTATGTGGACCTAACTTACGCTCCTCTGGTAAAGGGACTGAATGGTCCTTAACAGTAAGCCACCCACCCCATACTCCTGGAGCGTCCCCCACAGAGAGCCCCTGGGGACACGGTCATAAGCCTTCTCCAAATCCACAAAACATATGTGGATTGGTTGGGCAAACTCCCATGCCCCCTCCATCACCCTTGCAAGGGTATAGAGCTGGTCCACAGTTCCACGGCCAGGACGAAAACCACATTGCTCCTCCTCAATCGAAGATTCAACTATCGATCGGACCCTCCTCTCCAGTACCTTGGAGTAGACCTTTCCAGGGAGGCTTAGGAGTGTGATCCCCCTATAGTTGGAACACACCCTCAGGTCACCCTTCTAAAAGATGGGGACCACCACCCCAGTCTGCCACTCCACAGGAACTGCCCCTGATGACCACGCAATGTTGCAGAGACTTGCCAACCACGACAGCCCTACAACATCCATAGCCTTTCTTCTGCCGTTCTTCTGCCAGGCATTACCAGCAGAAACTCACTATGCGTTTGGGTCTGCCAGGTTTATGTAGCATCTTCCCCTGCCATCTGATCAAACTCACCACCAGGTGGTGATAAGTTGACAGCTCCGCTCCTCTCTTCACTCGGGTGTCCAAAACATATGGCCGTAGGTCAGATGATAAGA
Organism: Nothobranchius furzeri; assembly: GCF_043380555.1. NCBI lineage: Eukaryota > Metazoa > Chordata > Actinopteri > Cyprinodontiformes > Nothobranchiidae > Nothobranchius > Nothobranchius furzeri. The sequence goes on from NC_091751.1 coordinate 34,348,390, forward strand.
CTACAAAGTCTATCATCGACCTGCGACCTAGGCTGCCCTGGTACCAAGTGTACCGATGGGTATCCTTATGTTCGAACATGGTGTTTGTTATGGCCAAACTGCGGCTTGTACAGAAGTCCAATAATGAAACACCACTCGAGTTCAGATCAGGCGGGCCCGTTCCTTCCAATCACACCCCTCCAGGTCATGCTGTCATTGCCCACGTGAGCATTGAAGTCCCCCAGTAGGACAATGGAGTTCCCTGATGGAGCACTATCTAGCACTCGTCCCAGGGACTCCAAAAAGGGTGGGTACTCTGAACTGATATTTAGCCCATAAGCGCAAACAACAGTCAGGACCCGTTCCCCGACCCGAAGGCACAGGGAAGCTACCCTCTCGTCCCCCGGGGTAAACCCCAACACACAGGCAGAGAGTCTTGGGGCTAACAAAAAGCCAGTTTTGAAAAGTTTTGAATTTGCACCGTCTTCCTGACATCACACTCTCCTGCCTATAAAGGACACAAAGACATATTTTGAAAGATTGTTACTGTTTATATTGACTGTTTATTCAATAAATTAGGCCTGCTTTTCAAACCATAGCTCTTTCATATCTTTCATATTCTATGTATTATACTTACTGTACACACCACATTACACTTTACTGCTTATTTCAACTAGTTGGATGTTAAACTTCATTTTGTTGTTCCAGTATTGGTCATTTTAGGTTAGTCCAGTCATCCAGAAACAAGATTCAGGGTAGATGACTAGGCTAATATCTCCCGCTAACACCACAGACATATTGGACCTGAGAAAAAAAAAAATTTCTACCTCAGAGATAAGTACTTGTAGTTGTTTGCTACTTTTTTAGTCTGGACTGTACGTAGCATTACTATGATAAATATATAGTTACCACTTAAAATCATTCGAGTTATTAATTTAGCCGTGTTGAATTCAATTTAATTACGTTAACAACTTTGTTCAAACGACCATGCCAGTCTTCAGTACTCACTGCCTCCTGGCTGCGGTCCGTGTAGCTAGCTAAAAACAGTATGAACAGCTGAGGCTCTGTCCTCTGAGCACATACTTAGTATTTTTGATAGAATCAAATTCATGACATTTTTCTCATTCACATATTTTTGTTTCTGCTGTCGGACGATAGAACTAGTATGAATTACTGAGTGGAGCGCGGGTCCGGTAGACTACCTGCTATCCGTTGCTATCCTGAAGCTCTCGTCAGGTTCGCTCGTCTCAATGCAGAGTGAAAAAAACAAAAGCTCTCCGCTGCTCCTTTGTCACTCAACAGAGAGAAGGAGAAAAACCTCTCACTCTATAAACTGCAATAAAGCAATACTCGTGAATCGAGTCGCTACTTTTGGCCCTTCTTTGGGGAAATAAATCTAGGGGTGAAAAATCTGTAAATCTAGCAAAAAGACAGTTAGAAAAACAGAAGTGGAACTGGAACTGAAGGGGAATATGCAATCTGATTGGTTGGAAGCGTCATGTGGGGCACTGTGCCAGCTAGATGCAGAAATGAAGAAGCGCTGCAGCCCAATATTGCCCAATCATCCGTTTGTTTATCCACAAGGAGGGAAAATTATTTTCCAGGACAACTCAAAAATTTCCAGGACATTTTGCAATTCCCCCCATTTTCCATGTGTTTTCCATGACTGGAAAATTGGACTATCATCTTCCAGGTTTTCCAGGACGCGTGGGAACCCTGTAGATGGGGGTGAAAAACTTGCCCTGATATTTCTGATTTTATTCTCAAAGAATGCTAGATAGTTGTTACAGTCGGACCTTGAGTAAACTGGCATAAGAGGGACGTGAGGTGAAACAATCTGGTTTATGGTGTCAAACAGGACTTTAGAGTTATTTTTGTTTGCATCAATCAGCTGAGCAAAGTAAGTGGCTCTGGAAGTTTTCACCGTCTCATTCAGAGATGTTATCAGTTCTTTAGAAAGTCACAGGCTGCACTTTAATCTAGTTGACTTCCAATGTCTCTTGGCTCTGCGGCATGTCCTTCTGAGACTGTAAATGTTTTGATTAATCCAAGGACTTTTCCTGTTGCTAGAAAAAGTAACCTGCTTAAGAGGAGCTACTTTAGAAACTGCAGTATTGTTTATCCAATGACTGGATGAACAAGCTTGGGTCATCACCCTAAACTAAGCTGCTGTCAAATAACCTAGAAATCCATCCACTGCTGACTGATTAATGATACGTCTCTTTGATTTTAGGTTGTGAGGGACAGATTCAACATTAGATAGGACATTAAAGAAAATGCAGCTGTGGTTTCTCACAAGAGCCTCTTCGACATGTACAGGTGCTGGCCAGTAAATTAGAATATCATCAAAAGGTTGAAAATATTTCAGTAATTCCATTCAAAACGTGAAACTTGTACATTATATTCATGCAATGCACACAGACCAATGTATTTCCAATGTTCATTACATTTAAATTTGATAATCATAAGTGACAACTAATGAAAACTCCAAATTTGGTATCTCAAAAAATTAGAATATTCTGAAAAGGCTGAATATAGAAGACACCTGCTGCCACTCTAATCAGCTGATTTACTCAAAACACCTGCAAAGGCCTTTAAAAGGTCCCTCAGTCTTGTTTTGAAGGCACCACAATCATGGGGAAGACTTCTGACTTAACAGCTGTCCAAAAGACAATCATTGACACCTTGCACAAGGAGGGCAAGACACAAAAGGTGATTGCTAAAGAAGCTGGCTGTTCGCAGAGCTCTGTGTCCAAGCACATTAACAGACAGGCGAAGGGACGGAAAAAATGTGGTAGAAAAAAGTGTACAAGCTCTAGGGATAACCGCACCCTGCAGAGAATTGTGACGACAAACCCATTCAAAAATGTGGGGGAGATCCACAAAGAGTGGACTGCAGCTGGAGTCAGCGCTTCAAGAACCACCACGAGGAGACTCATGAAAGACATGGGATTCAGGTGTCGCATTCCGTGTGTCAAGCCACTCTTGAACATGAAACAGCGCAAGAAGCGTCTCGCCTGGGCCAAGGACAAAAAGGACTGGACTGATGCTGAGTGGTCCAAAGTTATGTTTTCTGATGAAAGCAAGTTCTGCATTTCCTTTGGAAATCAAGGACCCAGAGTCTGGAGGAAGAGCGGAGAAGCACAGAATCCACGTTGCATGAGGTCCAGTGTAAAGTTTCCACCGTCAGTGATGGTGTGGGGTGCCATGTCATCTGCCGGTGTTGGCCCACTCTGTTTCCTGAGGTCCAGGGTCAATGCAGCCGTCTACCAGGAAGTTTTAGAGCACTTCATGCTTCCTGCTGCTGACCAACTTTATGGGGATGCAGACTTCACCTTTCAACAGGACTTGGCACCTGCACACAGTGCCAAAACCACCAGCACCTGGTTCAAGGACCATGGTATCCCTGTCCTTGATTGGCCAGCAAACTCGCCTGACCTTAACCCCATAGAAAATCTATGGGGTATTGTGAAGCGGAGGATGCAATACGCTAGACCCAACAATGCAGAGGAGCTGAAGACGACTATCAGAGCAACCTGGGCTCTCATAACACCTGAGCAGTGCCACAGACTGATCGAGTCCATGCCACGCCGCATTACTGCAGTTATTGAGGCAAAAGGAGCCCCGACTAAGTATTGAGTGCTATACATGCACATTCTTTTCATGTTCATTCTTTTCAGTTGGCCAACATTAGAGAAACAAACATTTTTTCATTGGCCTTTAGAATATTCTAATTTTCTGAGATACCAGATTTGATGTTTTCATTGGTTGTCACCTATAAATATCAAAATTAAACGTAATAAACATCGGAAATACATTGGTCTGTGTGCATTGCATGAATATAATGTACAAGTTTCACGTTTTGAATGGAATTACTGAAATATTTTCAACCTTTTGATGATATTCTAATTTACTGGCCAGCACCTGTAAATGATTGATGTTTTGTCCCAAAGAGAAAACAAGATCTAGAGTGTGTCTCATTTAGTGTGTGGGGCCTGAAACGTGCTGCTCTAAGTTAAAAGACTCTGTAATAGACATGAACTCCACTGCTGTGCTACAATTAGGATCATTAATGTGTAAGTTAAAGTCACCAAGGATTAAAACTTTTTCTAGTTTGATCATTGATGATAGAAATTCTGCTAATTCAGAGAGAAAAGGGCCAGCTGGACCGGAAGGTCGGTAGATTAAAATACAGTGAAATACATTTTGTAACCCTGCTTTGATGACATGACATTCAAAAGTAGTAAAAGGGCAATTTTTCACCAGATTACAGACATGTTTGTCCTTAAAGACCACAGCAAGACCTCCACCATGATGTGACAGGCGTGGTGTGGTAAACACAGAGCAGTTTGGTGGACATATTTCATTGAAATTTACAAAATCTCCATCTTGCTGCCATGTCTCAGTAAGAAATAAATAGTCCAACTTTTCTCTGGTGAACAGCTCATTTAAAATAAAGGATTTGTTTGAGATGGAGTAGGCATTTAACAGGGCACATTGAACTGAATCCTGGAGAACATTTGTCTTCTTGACCTGTTGGAGAGGGATGGGTCGTAACCATCTGGTGTTCTGGGTTCTCCGGCCATGAATACAGTTTAACTCTTTGCTGGTTGATAATTGAACTGGAATAGGGAAACTTTTGGGTTTGTCAGCGGAAGACAACATTTTGGGAATTTGGGAAAGCTTTGGTCTAGGAGCGCTCCACTGGAACCTCTGCAGGCCCTAGCAGTTCACTGGGCAAGTTCACTGGGCTAATTGTTATTTATTCCTGATGGGAATGATCTCGGACACTTGTTTGTTTGGTTCTTTAGCACTGGGCTAGTTCACCAGTGAACTAGCCTAGTGAACTAGGCTAAGAGTAGGAAGTAGATGGGCGTGAAAAACTTGCCCTGATATTTTATTGATGACGGAATCCCTGCGTTCTAACCAACAAGAGAAAACTTGGTGATTGAGAAGCTGGCTGCCGAAGTGCTAAAGAAGCAAACAAGTGTTCGAGGTCATTCCCGTCAGGAATAAATAAAACTGATGAATAGTTGACTAACATTTTACATTTAAGGAGTCGTTCTGGATGGAGTTTGTTTTATGTCAGAAATGTTTAGGAACATTTCCACTCACAAGTACAACATGATGAAGACCACACACTCCTACACACACATCTGATGCATGAGGGCCTGGGCTACCTTTAAACTTCTACTTCTCATAACCTCGCCCCACCTTATCCGTGTGACCTTCCTCAACATCGCCACTGCTTCCTGTTCTCTACGATCATCATCAGTTCTTCATCTCGAGCCTAATTTATACTTCTCCGTCTGCGTCGGCACAGAGACGCGCAACGTCATTATGCGTCGACACAAGTGCTCACAAACAGGCTCACAGAAGCTGACGGCGACATGCCCATCTTCTTACTATCCATTGAAAGTGACGGAGATCACAAGCTTGTGATCGGTCAGGACGCCTATATTTGTCTACAGCCCCACCACTGCCACCTCAAAAAAGATATTTAGCAGCAAACACAGAACAGTTTGAAGAGCATTTATTCCTCCGTGACTGAAGGAGTAAAAAGATATGCAGCAAGCATTTTATTCGTGGACGGAAACTTACACCCTCAGCCCTCGGTGACTAAGTGCGGTTTAAAATTGGAAGTGGGCACCGGCACCCGGGAGGAGGCTGAGATATCCCCCTGCCAAATGCCGTTGAATGTGCTCACTCCCAAGGCCCTAAGTGTGTGTTTTTGTGGAATGTCGTCAGTGGAAGTGTATAAGGTGCAAATAAAATTGGGGGGCAGGTTGCCACAGTGTAGCGTTATGAAGATACAGTTGTCTGCCCTTAACAGCTGCCCCTTCACACAGTAACAGTGTGCAGGAATCGCCAAGGTCGGGTGCTTCTTTCTAATGCTTACATTCCAGGAAAGAAGACCGAAGAAGGACGAAGAACGCTTTTCATTAATTAATCAAAGAACTTTATTTCTAATAAAGTTAATCAAAACAACTGTTGATCAATAATAATCAGGTGAACGAACGATCTGTGAAATCAAAATGTCATGATTTATGTGTTTATTGAATAACAGGACTAACTATGCCAGACGTACTGATCCACATAAGAACGCATGACACATTGTTCTCATCCAATCAGATCTTCCGTTCTGTTGCAGGGCAGAATCTGGAGTGTTTACTCAATTTGTCCACTCCGATTTGCTAAGATTTATAAACAACTAAGTTAATAAAACAGAGCAACGCCATTTTAACGGCAGTTCCATCTCAGCTCCAACGGAGTTACATCATAGACTCAACGTAGTTTCAACCAGCTCTCAAATCATCATCGCTAAAGGAGATTACAGACTGGCCAGCTGTATTTTTCTACTTTTAAGCTGAGAACTGTCAAGCTGGAAATTCTGTCGTTTGAACAACAAGAAGACGGTTCTTTCAAAATAAAAGCTGAACGCGCTGAGACCTGCCACTACTGCCGGGAGCTATCCGTAGACGGGTTTTTTTCGTGCTGCAACACTGTTTCATCAGTCCAGTACCAAGGAGATCCAAGGACCTGACATTCCTGATCTGACCACGGGAGACTCCACACGGTACGTAGACTCGGCAAGATGGCGTTTCATGTCATGAGCTTCTGAAGCCCTCGTGGTTCCTAGTCAAAACATCTGACACCCAGATCCGCCTGCCTCAGCCTGGAGATTCTGAACACACACACACACACACACACACACACACACACACACACACCAACACTTCAACATTCAAATCCATATGCATCCATCATAGAGAGTTAGTCCTGGATGATTGTTTGAATTTATAGTCATAGAAATTAAAGATTCTTAAATGATCCCAACTCTCTCTTTTCTTGTCTCTAAGTCAATACAAAGTGTTTAAATAAAACTCCCTGAAGTAAAAACAACCTCTTCTGATTATAATATCTGGACCTAATAAAAAGTGTAAGAATATACAACTAAATTCCACTACATTTAATGGCGAGCTTGAGCCAGATATCTACACAGTTTTAAAACATTTTGTGTCGAGTTTGAGACATATTGGGATTAGTTGAACCGTTTGTGTTAGACTAAATAATCTTCTCTCAGTCAGCTAGTGTGAACGGTTCCTTCACGTAAGGGGGGGGGGGGGTTGCACATTCATCACCCTCCACAGGAGGCGCTGTTTCATCAAAACACTCAGCCTGACATGGCGTAGCGGCCATTTTAAGGCCTAACACTGAAGGAATTTTCCTGTCTTGGTACGTTGAATACTGTCTGTTTTATTGTTTGTCGCTTGTGTTTGTGACACTGTGTGCACTTGTTTGTGAAATCGGAGATAGAAATATCCCCGTCGGAAGTTACTTCCGTCCGGAAGACGCCTGATCCACTTCTATCCATCCCCGTTAACTCGCTAGCATAATAGTTAGCTTCAACCGCTAACATTATTTCGCTATAAGCCGACGTTAGACACGAAAGAGCGCATCTGCACCCCAGAGTGCGGACGCTAAAGTCCCGAAATTACCTCGTCGCTAAGGCACGTTTGGTTAAACGGACTGTTAAAGACCTGGTAGCTCCAGGCACTCGCTAGCTTAGCCGACGAGCTAACTAGCCACACCCGGTTTAGACACGATGGCGCGTACCGATAAACTGTCAAACCGTTCCGACGCAGCGATTCTGCGTCCCAAAATCCGCTACGCCTTCCAGTACTACGTACAGTCGGTTGCATTAGCGGTGGTTCTTGTAAAACGCTCCGGTGTGAAGAATCGATTTTGGCTACGGGGCTAAACGCCGAGTGATGGACAGCGCATGCGCAACAATCCGCCATCTTAGGTAACCCAACACGTAGCTCGACCGGCCATCTTGGGTAGGTCAAAAGGGAGTGATATTTGTGGCATTACTAAACGATTTTGCCCCGAATATTCATTCAAACGCCAAGCTTCCCTGTAAGTAATTCTTTAATAAGTCTACAGGTAAGGTTTCTGGGTAAGATTAGTAAATTAAAGAACTCATTACTAATTGGAAGATGGGCCCAGTGGAAACGATGCAATTACCATCACAACTTCAGGCTCCGATGCAAAGCGATTTCCTAACGATGATGACAAACATGATGAACATGATCTGCACTCTTCAGCAGGACGTCCAGGACGTCAAACATTTTGTGCGTGATTTTCAGGCGACACGGGCAGCGACCCCGTGTTTGGCCGAGAAGCCGCCAGATGAGACGAGGATGCTGCAGGCTGATGTTTTGAAAGGTTCTGACTCACAGGAAAACAACAACACCTCGCCGATCGTTCCATCCGTGGCGATGAAAAACGATGCACCCATGGACGACGGCCCAGGTACCGCTATCGCCGTAGCTGACAAAATACTGCTCGCACCTCTAGACGTGAAAGAGGGGACTGGTAGACCCACAGTAGAGGTCACTGTACAACAGGGACATTGCTGTGACGCCTTACTAGACACGGGTTCGGACATTACGATCATGAGCAAAGGTTTTTACAAAGGCATGTGCGACAAAAGGGGGGAGGGCCTGCCCCCCCCCCCCCCCCCCACACACACACACACACACACACTCATTCCGTGCTCGCTAACTGTCAGTGATTTCGTTGGGATTCCAGTGAACTTGACTTCGAAGACTGAGATCTAGATCTCGATAGGGCCCATGACCTTAAAACACCCCGTCTACATCAGTGAGACTATGACCATGCAAATGATCATAAGTATGGACTGTCTCCAGCGCCTTGACTCTTTCATCGGCTACGAGTCTGGGCAACTGTTTGCATGTGTGAGAAAGCCTAAACCGTACAATCCGCCGCCTGACACTGACTTCAACTGTTCTGTGGCAAGTCTTCAGGACGGGGGCGAAACTGCGGGCTCACCGCCACGCTCAAAGCCACCGGGAAAGCCCCCTGAAGTTCTGTCCCAGATTGAACGCGTCATAGACCAAGCGGATGCTCTTACTCACGAGTCTACAGGTGTCTCCCCGTTTGAAATGATGACGGGTAGACAAATGACCCTACCGCTTCACCTGCTGCATCAACCGGTTCAGCCCGACACAGCCCCGGCTTGTACGAGCGACCAATACTTGCAGGACCTGAAAGCCCACCTGCTTGCAGCATTCTCGTTCGCACAGGCATCTCTGGAGAAGTCGGCTGAAGGCAGGAAGTCTTATTACGATAAGAAGGCCTCACATACCGAACTCGATGTAGGAGATGAGGCCTGGTACTATATTTTCGCTCCCAAAATGGGTAACAATAAGGCGACCTCGGGGAAGCTGGCTAAGAAACTTTTGCCCAAATGGTCGGGTCCATACCTGATAACAGATAAGCTCTCTCCGGTCGTGTATCAGATCAAGATTACCTGCAAAAACAAGGCGCCCGTCTACAAATGGGTCCACAGGGACCATATCAAACTGCACAAGGGTTCCACAGATTTGGCTGATGCCAACAACAACAATTTACCGACTTCAAAAGGGGGGTGATAAATACGTCCCGTTGGTTCCACGGATTTCGATCTCAGGTTACACAAATTTGTTTGTGAGTGTGCATGGTTGTTTTTCATGTTATACATCACGTGCAGACTTGGAGTGTGTTGAGACGGACATGCTGTGGGCTCCTGGAGTCAGGTAAATGGCCAGGTAACTGAGTGGGTTAGGCCACATAGTACTGTTATCCAAAATTTGTTTTTGATCTTTACTAATCTAAATTCCTTATGGGTACATTAACATGAAAGTGATTACTAACTCCACTGATTTACACTTTAGTATTGATTTACATTTCTGTCTTTTTATAGTGTCTTTGACAGGTTGATTGAAAGTGAACGTTATGATTTTCTACGATGATTAACCTTACAGGGCTATAACCAATTTTGCCTCTATCCAGTCAACGTGTATTTCATGTGAGGATTCACTGATACCAGACAAGGTTCTTTCATTTTCTGCTTTTCGCACCATCCTTTTTGCATCTCACACAGAGAGGGGTGCATCCATTTCTTCACTTAAAGGGTAATTCACGTAAAACTTACACATAGTGCAACAGGTACTCATAGTTAGGTTTTATTTGTTTGAGGACATGAAACGCAATCTTGTCGTGTCTACATTGAAGTGCCTGCACTGTGCTCTCTCTCTTCTGCTGAGCTCGTGAGGATCCTGCTTCCTGGGAGTGGACCCGTGACTCGTCATCTGAATCGACTACTCCTGGGTGGTGCTCCGGCTCGTTGGCCCTGGATGTCCGTGGTCCCGGCATGGCTGCTGGGACATCTCACTCGCTGGGATTACTGCCTACTGCTCTTCCCTTTTTCTGGATTACGATAAGTGATATTACAAAGATCAATGCCCTATTTGGAATAATTTGGAATACTTCCCTGCTCATGGATACATACAAGCTTTGCTCCTGCTTGAGATTATTGCCCGTGGATATATATAAAGTTGCTGTTGCTTCAATTATGGCTTCCATGGGGAATATATAATAACCTGCTGCCTTGTGTGCTTCCCGAGGAGTATACGAGACTGTTCTTCAGGCGTGGGGTTCGTACCTCACCACAGTTGGCTGTTCCAGGGGGATCGCATCCTGCTCGGCTGTCAAGATTCTTCATAACTTTGGTTTGTTCAACGACCAAGTGCTCTCTTGCTGGACCACATTAACCTTGAAAAGGGGGGTGTGTAGCGTTATGAAGATACTGTTGTCTGCCCTTAACAGCTGCCCCTTCACACAGTAACAGTGTGCAGGAATCGCCAAGGTCGGGTGCTTCTTTCTAATGCTTACATTCCAGGAAAGAAGGCCGAAGAAGGACGAAGAACGCTTTTCATTAATTAATCAAAGAACTTTATTTCTAATAAAGTTAATCAAAACAACTGTTGATCAATAATAATCAGGTGAACGATCTGTGAAATCAAAATGTCATAATTTATGTGTTTATTGAATAACAGGACTAACTATGCCAGACGTACTGATCCACATAAGAACGCATGACACATTGTTCTCATCCAATCAGATCTTCCGTTCTGTTGCAGGGCAGATTCTGGAGTGTTTACTCAATTTGTCCACTCCGATTTGCTAAGATTTATAAACAACTAAGTTAATAAAACAGAGCAACGCCATTTTAACGGCAGTTCCATCTCAGCTCCAACGGAGCTACATCATAGACTCAACGTAGTTTCAACCAGCTCTCAAATCATCATCGCTAAAGGAGATTACAGACTGGCCAGCTGTATTTTTCTACTTTTAAGCTGAGAACTGTCAAGCTGGAAATTCTGTCATTTGAACAACAAGATGACGGTTCTTTCAAAATAAAAGCTGAGCGCGCTGAGACCTGCCACTACTGCCGGGAGCTATCCGTAGACGGGTTTTGTCGTGCTGCAACACTGTTTCATCAGTCCAGTACCAAGGAGGTCCGAGGACCTGACATTCCTGATCTGACCACGGGAGACTCTACTCAGTACGTAGACTCGGCAAGATGGCATTTCATGTCATGACCTTCTGAAGCCCTCGTGGTTCCTAGTCAAAACATCTGACACCCAGATCCGCCTGCCTCAGCCTGGAGATTCTGAACACACACACACACACACATACCAACACTTCAACATTCAAATCCATATGCATCCATCATAGAGAGTTAGTCCTGGATGATTGTTTGAATTTATAATCATAGAAATTAAAGATTCTTAAATGATCCCAACTCTCTCTTTTCTTGTCTCTAAGTCAATACAAAGTGTTTAAATAAAACTCCCTGAAGTAAAAACAACCTCTTCTGATTATAATATCTGGACCTAATAAAAAGTGTAAGAATATACAACTATATTCCACTACAACAGGAATGCGGAAATGGGGTTCATACCCGCACTCCCTGACTTGCCCACCCCCCAAGGTCCTATGTGTATGTTTGTGTGATGATGTGAGGAAGCAGGAGAGAAACATGCAGGGATGGGGAGGAATGGCTGGTTGGGCTTAGCTCTCCAGGGAGCCAGCTCCCCTACTGGCCCCAATAGGCACCTCCGCTGTCAAACTGGCACCCAGGGCATGGAGACCCCAGCCCATCCTGCCAGGGCCCAAAGCAGCAGCATTACAGAGCCTCACGGAGTCCGAGGGCACCAACCCAGCCCCACCCCAGCAGAATATCTATGCCCATCCCTGCATTTGCACAACTTCCAGAATATATAAGACATGGGACATCCAGGTAAGGTTGGGTCCTCCCCCTCCTGGACCTCCCCCTCCCCTGTGATGGAAAGGCAGAGGAGCCAAGGTCTACCTGAGGCCCCCGAACCCGGGCCAGGCACTGCTGCATGTTCCTGCCTTCTTCCCGGCAGCATACATGTCAGGACCCGACCCCCAAGGCCCCGCCCAGATCCCCACCCGGGGCCGGCCACCCCCAAACCCCGAGCCCCCAGGCCCCCCACCCAGACCCGCCCAGGGGCAATGCAGCTGTCACAGTCTTTGTGCCAAAGCATTACAGCCTCATTTGGGTCATAGTCCTTGATCTCTGGAGAACACAGCTGCACCATGAGAATATGAAAGTGTGTCAGGGCTAGGGTTGTCACGATAACCGGTGTAGCAGTAAACCCCGGTTAAAAAGTTGACAATAATAACAACCGTCTTGTTTTAAAAAAAAAAATATTATCTCGGTGGATTACCGTGGCTGGAGTGTAGGCGCGGTGACCCTTACCAGCCACCGTATCATCTGCTGAAGTTGCCGGCGGCACATGCGCACTTTAGCACTCGGGACATTTATTATCCCTCAAAGAAGGAAGTATGGGCATTTTTTTTGATATTTGAAGAATGCCGAGGGACAGTTGATAGAAGACGGCTATCCTGCTTGCAGCAAGAGCAGAAAAAGTGTCTGTGAAAGGCAGCAACGCTACGTGGCCAACATAATGTAGCCATTGTCTCATGGCTCCGCCATCTCCAGTTCGCCACTTTTCACAAAATCTTCTGGTTGCCACTGGTCCTGATGGTTTTTCTTCCAGTTCGACGAGTTTTCTTTTGGAAGGCTGGCTGACTCCAGTTAAAAACCGCCACATTTCACCGCTAGTTTTAACATGAAGCTAACCGCTAACTTGATAAACTGATTGAATTGGATAGGTGGAAATGACGTTGGATGCGGCGTTCATGTTTCGCGTACGTTGCATGCAGATGGGAGGAGTATCAGAAATCCATGGAAGATGACTGATAAACATAACTAATTTGGTGCAAACATTTACTCGTTATGTGGCAGATAGAGCTCAAATATTTACTCGCCAAATGGAGCAATTTGCTCACATTTGGCGAGTGGCGAGTGTTAATTTCGGACCCTGTGTACCTATGATGAAAATTACTGACCTCTGTCATCATTTTAAGTGGAAGAACTTGCACAAACGGTGGCTGTCTAAATACTTTTTTGCCCCACTGTATATTGTACAACAGATTATTAATACTGGTTAAAACCAATAATTATTACAAGTTAAAATGAATATATAAGGAAATATGAGTCATTTAATTAAAAGAGTAAGTAATAAAACACTGATAAAATATAGAAAAGATGGTAAAACAGGCTAAAATAGATCAAAATCAAGTAAAAGCTATACTAAAAAGGTGAGTCTTGAGCCTGGCCTTAAAAACAAGAACACTCTCTACGGCCCTGAGGTCCTCTGGCAGACTGTTCCAGAGGCGAGGGCCGTAAAACGGGAAGGCTGCCTCGCCTTGGGAGTGTGTTCTGACTTTTGGAATGACAAAGAGATGGCTGCCAGAGGAGGGCAGGGACCGCGAAAGCTCGTATTAATGAAGCAGTTCTGAGAGATAAGGTTCAAGACCATTAAGATATTTAAAAACCATTAAAAGAAACTTAAAAACGATCCTGAAACGTACAGGAAGCCAATGCAGCTTGTTTAAGACAGTTGTTATGTGCTCTTGCTTCCTGGTCTTCGCCAGGACACGAGCTGCTGAATTTTGTAGGAGTTTTAAGCCTGAGATGCTCTTTTTGGGAAGACCAGATAGCAGGACATTACAGTAATCAATTCTACTGGTGATAAAAGCGTGCATCAGCGTCTCTGTATCGGCCAGAGAGAGAAAGGGGCGGACTCTGGCGATGTTTTTCAGGTGATAAAAACCAATTTTTGTAATGTTCTTAATGTGGGGGATAAAAGTTAGCTCAGAGTCCAAACTCACACCCAGGTTCTTCACTTGAGAAGACGAATTAAGAGTTAGTGACTGTAGCTTTGGTAAAAGTTTCTCTTTCTGGGTCTCAGGACCGATGACTAAAACTTTGGTTTTGTCCCAGTTAAGCTGGAGAAAGTTTTCTGCCATCCAGAATTCAATATCCGAAATGCAATTAAAAAGGGCATCCAATGGTCGTGCATCATCGGGAGATACAGAGATGTACAACTGTGTATCATCTGTATAACTGTGAAATTGTACTCTTTATCGCCCAATGACGCCACCAAGTGGAAGCGTATACAGATTAAAAAGCGCTGGGCCTAAAATCGAACCCTGGGGCACACCACATGTAATCTCACGGGTCTTACAACAGAAGAACATGGCTGCTGAAACTCCTGAAGCATTCAGCTCTAGAAAGGTGCCCTCAAATTAAACATATTAATATTAGAATAGATGTGACTTTACACCCATCCTGGTTCATCCGCACCTTTAATGTGCTCCAGACTGGCTCAGGGTCTGACCCCAGGTCCACACCATGAGGTCCTCAGACTGCACACATTTCTTCACATCTGAATGTACATAGAAAGTCACCTGAGTTCTTCTTCAGGAGAAGATGCTGGTCCTCGTGCCAAGCCCAGAATTCAACGTGTCTCTCTGTCCCTGGTACAGGTTCTGGTTCCTTCTGGTCCAGACTGCAGTTGTTCTTCTGGTTACAGAGTTGATGATCCACCAGAACCTTCTCCTTCTTATAAACATGTTGCTGTGGGAGTTCTGTAGGGACCGGAGAACTTGGTTAAAGTGTCATTACCGAGTTAATGCATATTATCACGTCTCTATGCGTCGTGTCCTCAGTTAGCCGTGGTTTTTCACCACCGCCGTGGTTATGAAGAGCATTAATGACATTTTATAAGCAGAGTTTACTTCTACAGGAAGCTTGCCCCATATTTAAAACAGATCAACGGTCAGAAACATCAGTAATTAAAACTCAACTTACATCATGTTCAGCAGCATGAGGGAAATAATGAATGAGCTGCTCTGTAGGAGGACCCCAAAGAGCTCTACACTAGAGACCCCTTCACCAGTGTTGGGAGTAACGCCGTTTAAGTATAACGGCGTTTCTAACGGCGTTCTTTTATAGGTAACGGAATAATCTAATTAATTACTTTTCCCGCCGTTACCGTTACTGGGGACGGAAGGTTGTGCGTTACTATGTGCTTGTCGAACGTTGAGCAGTAGTGTGAGGCTTTCCGACCGCCACACTTCAGCTGCAGCCTGGGAGAGAGAGGTGTCAGTAACGCACTTACAAACACGATGATGATTGGCCGGGTGGGCGGAGACCCTCACTGTCTCAGTCGCTGCATGCTGTAGTGTAGACACAGCAAGTGATGGTAATAACGCCGTTTAAAATAACCACGTTAATAAAAAAAATATTTCTTTCTGTAACGAGCAAACTAATTAATTACCGTCTTCTTTTAACAAAATGATCGTTTCTGTTAATGATAAGGAAATGCGTGCGTTAAGCAGCGCGGTGTGATGAAGCTGTCATCAGCTGATCAGGAGCTAAAGAGGTAGATGTTTTCATCCAAACGTATCACGTGAAGAACGAGGAAGACGTGATGAATATCTACGGCTGCAGACCCGAAGCGAATCTGCGGGTCTGCAGCCGTGCCCTTCTTAGCGTGACAGCGGGACGTCCCGAAGGTCCGCTCACCTGTTCACCGCTCAGACGTCCTGATCTTCTACCTTCCTAGATCATCCAGCTGTAACCTGTTCCTGATCATGTCTTTAGTCCTGCTGTAACACTGATGCATCAGTCTCAAACGTCATGGAGCTCAGGTGTTATTAGAACTACCTGTGTGTGTTCACCACCCAGCTTCAGCTCTTCTGTGGTTGGGTCTGACCCAAGTTAGTAAATGTGAGTCCTCCATCAGGCTTGTGCCTCTTCTAGTGTCATTTTAAAGGATTTTATTTATTTAACCATTACTAGATTACCAGCAACAGAAATGCTGCTAAAAACACATAATTATGTGAAGCTGGAAAAATTAGAATACTGTGCAAAATTACATTTATTTCTGTAATGTAACTAGACTGAGAGACCATTTAAAGGCTCGGGAACTTTTACAGGTGTTTCTATTTGCAATTTTAAATGTTAGCTGATTGGGGTCTTGTTAAATATCACACAGTGACCTTTTAATAGTCTAGATTAGTGTAATGTTCCTATTAGTAGTTCCTCCTGTTAAGTGCTTATTTATTTAAATTATTCAGGTTAATAAAAAACATTTGGACATACATTTTATTATGTTCCAGTCATTAGTCATTTATATTTTACTATTGTAGTAATTCTTGCATTCTTTAATGAAAAAAGTAACTAAGTAGTTATTTTTGTTGGTAATTAGTTACTTTTATGATCTTGTAACTCAGTTAGTAACTAAGTTACTTTTTTTGACAAAGTAATCAGTAACTATAACTAATTACTTTTTTAAAGTAACGTTCCCAACACTGTCCTTCACACATAGAAGGTGATGAGCTACATGCAGCCACAGCTGCCGGGGCACACTGACAGAGGCTGGAATGAAGGAACTCTGCACTTGGATTCAACAGATTAATATTAAAATCCCCACAAAGGTTTCTGCATCATACATGGACTAGGGCTGGGCGATATGACGATTTTAGACCGTTTTACGATCTACACATCTGACGGTCTGTCATTTTTGAGAGACCGTTTTATCACGACTCACAGCTCTGCTGTTGAATTTCTGCCTCTGAATGAAAATGGAACTTACCTCAGGCGAATGACACGCCTTTGTTTGACCCTTAACCAATCAGAGTGAGTCATAGTAATATATTAGTGCCCCGCTTGTTTTCACCTGTGTGTGAACAAACTTGGCTTCGCCGTGGCTGAGCGACAAGGAGGTTTTCGTTCCGAAGAGGAACGCAAGGTTTCCTTAGCGCGCGGCGCTAACAACTTAGCGACGTGACATGTCTCGGAGACAGCGTAAAAACACGTTGGACGCTTCTTCTGAAGCAGGAAAATAACACCGCTTCTTAAGCAGAGCACGACGCCGCCTCGGCTCGTCCACCCTCTGCCGAGCCGGTGTCGGTACCGACTGAGCTCGGTCACTGGGTCGATGGAGCTGCCCCGTGACTGCCTGGTGGAAAACCAGCGGGTTTCATCAGACTCGTAGATTCTTGTTTTTGCTGGGGACCTCTGTATTTTACCGCTCCCTCCTGCAGTCTTCCCCTATTAAAATTTAAAATGATTCTGTAAACTCCGTGTATCAATAGAAACAATCTCTGCCTCTGCCAGCTGCAGTAAATGTAGTCTCCAAATAATAACAGGTGCATTCATCTGTGTATCTCCTTTGATCCACATTAGTGATATTCTCAGCACCAGAACAGTGAAGCAAAGAAAGATTCCTGAGTTTGTTAGTAATTTTATTTATTAGGTGCATCTAACCTGTTCTATTTTTCTCTGAAATGAGATCAAATCAGTGCTTCTATGGGTTGTCTCCAATCTGCACTGGAACATTTTACTTTATTTAGAGACTTGTTGCAGAAAATATTCAGAATGCGCAGTTATTTGCTACCACAAGCGATCTCTGGTCCAGCCGCACATCAGAGCCGTATTTGAGCTTAACTATCCACTACATGAGCAACTGGGAGCTACATAGTATTTTGAACAAGTTAATGTTTGCACAATACGTTTGCAATTGACATGTTTGCACTTAAAATATGTTTACGATTTTAATTTATGTTAAGTTACTTGAAAAACGAGAAAAACTGATTTTTGTAATTGTTTCTCTCAGGGCTTTTATCATCTCTGGTGTGAGTTTAAAATATAAGTGTGTTAGCACTGTGCTGATTATCCCTAATATGAATAAATGTTTATTTATTCAATGTTTCTCTTCTTTAATACGCAATTGAAATTATGCTATTCATGGATAAAAAAATCGTGATAAAATCGAAATCGTGATTAAAATATTGGAAAAATCGTGATATTCTATTTTTGCCATATCGCCCAGCCCTAACATGGACTTTGTTTCCCTAAACCTTCAGAGGCAGAATGCTGGTCGCCTCCACCTGCAGCTGATGGAGACAGCAGACAGAGGGGTGTGTAAAGGTGACAGGTTTAGTGGAGGTGGGTAAAAAGTGTAGGTGTGCCGTTAACCCCTTGGGTCGGAACACCCTCGGGTCAAAAAAAGTTGCCAAACGGCGGAGTGAGTACAGCTAAGCTGGTGAAGGTCAGTCATCCAGGTCATGGTAATCCAAAGGGCTTCACGTGAAGGCAACTGGATTCGTCTGGTTCTGACGCGTCAGAATTAAAGCAGACGTTTTTTTTTTTTTACACAGCTAGGATAATTGTTCTAGGCAGCAGTCTGCGTCATGCATAGTTACGTACTCTCTGCCTCTGAATCATTTAGCATTTCCGGTTATTTCTGTGGAGAACACATAAGGAGCCTCGGATCTGGTTCCACCAGAACCTTCTGGACCACGTACCGGTGACTCTGCGCAGCCGGATCCGCGGATCCCAGCTGACATCCAGCAGTCTGCGCTGAGCTTCCAGCTCTTCTTCGATGGTTTTCTCAAACTGGGAGAATATTTCCTCAGCAGCAGCAGCTAGGCGCTCGCTGATGAACTCTCTCAGATGCTGAACTGAAGACATGGCTGCTGAAACTCCTGAAGCATTCAGCTCAGACACTGCTGCTAGCTGGAAAAGCTCAAGCTAACGCTGCTGCTAGCAACGCTTACTTCCGCTGGAAGTCATGCTACATCCGCTCGGGGACCCGTCTGTTGCCACCTTCAGTTTTTGTCTGAGAAGAAGAACCACACCAGCGAACTAGTGTCAGGCCAGCCTCCAGTTTGTTTTCTGTTCCTCGTCTATTCAAGTGATTACGGGAATGGATGTGGAAACCGGATTTCAAAATAAAAATCAACTTCGAGTGAATTATCAGATATTTTAAGAAAATAATAACAAATAATTTAGGCCTGTTCACTATTAGCGTCCTGTCAATATCAAGGCCAGGGGTGTCAAAAATCCGGCCCGCGAGATGGTTGTGAAAACTTTATTTTCATACTTTTCAATGTAGAGTGAAAATAAATGTATCTTTGTGAGCAAGTTTTCTCTGTAATCAATATAAATAAAACAAAGCTGCGCTTAAGGCTCACACAAGAACTTGAATCACATCCTGAAGTTGGCCGCCACTCAGGATGTGACTTCTGATATTGATGTGCCGGTGAAAGCTAAAAGAGTCAAATATACTTTAAGTGCTGCATGAAACTGATCTAGCCATGTGATCTGTAAGCTCTGAATCACTAAGGAATGTTTTTTTTTATTTGTTGATTTATTTATTTATTTTCAAATTTTCAAGTACACTTCAGGTGTTGTACTTGTACTACACTGTCCTCAGGCTCCAGCCTTGTTTTATATTGATTGTATTAAAACAAATAAAACAATCTGAAGTATTTAATTAATTTACCGGTCCGGCCCACTTGGGACTAGATTTCCCTCAATGTGGCCCCTGAGCTAAAATGAGTTTGACACCCCTGATCAAGGCAATCTTATTTTGGATTTCAAAGTAAAAGCCCTGTGAATTTTCATTTTTGAACTACTCTTTCAATGACGTCAGAATGCTCTTCAAAGCAAAAGTCATATTTCCAAAGAGTAGTTGCATTTTGTATCAACACTCAAACCACAGCAATTTGAAATTGCCCATATTTGACAGACTCTTTTAACGACTTCAAAATGCTCTAAAATAGCAAATTGCTGTTTCCACAGGGTAATTCCACTTTAGATCAACAGTATACAACCCCACATTGATACTATATCAATATCAAGTTATTCTGATTTTGCTTTAAAAAATAAAAGCCCTTTCAAATTTATTGAGGAACTGAATTATCACAAATTTATTATGGTCTGTTAGAAGATAGTTTGATTGTGTGACTAAAAAATGGAGTACATATAATAAAGTCTTTCATCGTTTACAACCGACATGACTTCTTCCTCTGTTTCAGGTGGCTGAGTCTGTGGAAATGATACAGTTTGTAGGGCCAGAGATACCTTTGATCTAGGATGAACTTCCTGATGCAGCTGAAGAAATTCTACCTGTCAGTACAGTCGATGAGGCGGTTCTACACCTCAGTCACGGCCTCCTCCATCACCGTGTGGTACGCTGGAGCCACCACCAGGCAGGGACATGAAGAAGCTGCAGCGAGTTGCATGCTCTGCTAAAAAGGTCATTGACTGCTAACTCCCCTCTCTACAGGACCTGCACACCTGCAGGACACTGAGGCGTGCAGGTCGGATCATAGCTGACCTGTGTCACCCTGGTCAGTCTCTTGGACTCGCCCCCATCTGACTGGAGGCTCAGATCCATTCAGACCAGAACCTCTCCCCACAAGAAGCAATTCTTCCTCTGTGCTGTTGGACTCATGAAGAAGAAGAAGAAGAAGAAGAAGAAGAAGACAATATCATTTCTATAGCGCCTCTCAAGATAAAAATCACGAGGCGCTTAGAAAACGTTTAAAAATATATTTAAAATGAGCAAAAAGAGACAATTGTGATAAAAAAATGTTAAGAAAGAGAGAGAGAATAGAAAAGAGGGACATCAGTGGATCCTGAGGAAGGTGGAATAGGTGGGGAGAGCAGAATAAAGAGAGAGTGGTGAAGAAGGTCATACACAAGCCAGCTTGAACAAGTGAGTCTTCAGCTGCTTTTTAAAGGAGACCACTGAGTCCACTGATCTCAGGCTCAGGGGGAGAGAGTTCCAGAGTCTGGGGGCCACAGCAGCAAATGATCTGTCACCTTTGTTCTTTAGCCTGGTGCGCTGCACAACCAGTAGGCTTTGATCACTGGACCTCAGGGACCTGCTGGGGGTGTAGGGACTGAGAAGATCACCAATGTAAGATGGTGCTTGTCCATGTAAGGCCCTATAGACCAGAACCAGGATCTTGAAATGAACCCTG
Source organism: Nothobranchius furzeri (assembly GCF_043380555.1). Lineage (NCBI taxonomy): Eukaryota > Metazoa > Chordata > Actinopteri > Cyprinodontiformes > Nothobranchiidae > Nothobranchius > Nothobranchius furzeri. The sequence goes on from NC_091751.1 coordinate 34,369,435, forward strand.
AAAGTGATCGGCAGCTGGTGAAGATGGAGGAGAAGCGGGGTGACGTGGGTGTGTTTGGAATAGTCCTAGGGCTGCCCACTCCTGTGGCTTTGTTCCAGTCACATGACCCTGAGTAGTGTTTGGGCTCTGAGCAGCACTGATACTGTCTCGTATAAATTAGTAATTTCTCTTATTGCTGCTCCTTCATGTTATTTTTAAACCTTTTATTGGTCTTATTTCTTGTTTCTGAACCAAGCACTGCAGCTATTTCCTAATGAGGCGAACCTGCTCACACATATGGAAATAAAACTTCTGATTCTGAACATAATAAAGGTCCTTCAATGAAGAAACAGCTGATTTGTTCATTGTTTTCCGACCAAGATGACTTCCTCTTTGTTTCAGGCTGTGTGGAAATGTATCCGTCTGTATGGTGAACTCTGACCCAGATGAAACGTCTAAAATCTCGTCTTCCGCAGCAGTGAAGAACATCAGCACAGAGACATGGGGGGAGGAGCCAACTGATTAGCCTCCTCCCTCTGACCCAGCAGCTGAGTACTGATGAAGACTAAACACAAAGATCAGTGTTCCTCCTGCTCACCACTGCAGACATGATGCCTCTGATGGTCTCAGCGCTGCTGGCTGCTGCGTGCCTCGGTACCGACACCACCATCCAACACACCCACCGCTCTCTAACAGCTCCCTGATTCTGTTTGTTGGTGTTTTACAGAAATCAGAGCACAAACCGACAGCGTCCTGCAGGAAAAACCAGAGGTGGTCGCTGGCCAGGGAGGCTCTGTAAGTCTCAGCTGTCTGTACAACACCAGTTCATCAAACCATTATCTCTACTGGTACAGACAGGAAGGAAACAACAGGCCCCAGTTCATCCTGAGTCGCTTTAAGATCGGAGAAGGGAAAAACGCAGACAAGGAGAAATATTCATCCACCCTCAATCATGAGGTGAAATCAGTTCCTCTGAGGATCCAGAAGCTTCATGTGACAGACTCTGCTGTGTACTACTGCGCTCTGCAGCCCACAGTGACAGGAAACAGTAAAAGTGTGTAGAAAATCTGCAGAGCAAACATCCACTAGAGGGACTCACATACTGGGAACTCTGGTTGTTGAGTCGTTGGACTGATGACAAAGACAACAGACACATGAAGCAGAAGACATCAGACACAGCTGCTGCAGAAGCACAAAAGCATCTGATTGGTTGAGCTGATGTCCAAACATTATATCAGGAGGTGACAATCATGTCTGGGATTTTAAGGTCGCTATAATCAAACCTCTACTTAAGAAACCTTCTCTGGATCCAGATGACCCAAGGAATTATAGACCAACATCTAACCTTCCATTTTTATCCAAAGTCCTCGAGAACAGAGCAGCCAATCGAGCGTGAGCATTGTAACGTTTTGTAAGTTACAACGTTACTCTACGATTAAAGTTTTTATTTATTCCTGACGGGAACCTCTTCTCTGTCCTGACCGCATTCATAACCTCTGAAACTTTATTTTGCGCTTCGGCAGCCAGTGTTTCGATCTTGCTGTCAATAAATTTTTTCTGAAAAAAAAAAAAAAAACAGGGAATCCCCTCGCATGCTAGCGTGACCAAATATGGTTAATTGAGGGTGTTCCTGTGTGTAAATGACCTAGAACGAACTCGAGCACCTGCGTAAGCACAGGTGGGACTTATCATCAGACGAGTGCGGAGGAACATGCGTACGAGTGGCCACCGCACGTTTCATAAATCAGGATTTTGACCGTTTGTACGAACGTTCTAGATTTCGGTCGTAGGAGGGACTATAGGACAGTTTCTAAGAACGTTTGATAGATGAGGGCCCTGGAATGATCCCCATTGAGAGATTAATTTAGCAGAAGGCTGGACACCTCGCTTGAACTTAAGTTTCAATTCTGTGTTTTTTCTTTTAAAGGTCTGTTTTTTCTAAGCTTTGGACCAGCCAGAAGCCAGAGATCTTAGTGGGCGTGGTGCGGCTCGGCTCGGCTCAGCTCAGCTCTACCGTTATTTCTAAAGCACCTATCAGGCACAGGGGTGACAACAAAGCCTGAACACAAACAGGATAAGGATTAAAAGAGAAATAAAAGAAAACTCCAAGCAGACTAACGGCCAAGGGTAACGGCCAGATCAGATAAAGTCTTTAGCCTGACCTCAAAAATCGTCACCGTTGGTGAAGCAGGTACATTGTATGGTGACTCATTCTAGAGTTTCGAGCCCGCCACAGAAAAAGCTCTGTCCCCTCTTGTGGGTCCTACTTGTGAGAGACTACTGTCCGGGCGACAAGTCTTTGGCTCTGTCAGTGTCTGCAAGTATGTAGGGGCTAGCCCATTTAATGATTTAAAAACCAATAAAAGGACTTAAAAATGAATCCAGAAATCCACAGGCAGCCAGTGCAAGGATTCCAAGACGGGAGACATGGTCGAATTTCTTTTTTCCAATAGAAGTGTTGCAGCTGCATTTTGCTCTAGTTGTACTCTTACCAGAGTTGGCCTGCACACCCTAAACAGGAGGGAACTGCAGTAATGAGTTCATGTTGTAATAAAAGCATGAACTACCATCTCCAATGTTGTCTTGTCAGGAATGGTTTTATTTTAGATAAACGACGTAGATGGTGTGGGGTGGACTACGTCTGATGGACAGACTAGACCCTCTGGAGATGCCGCTACACGCGCTGCAGCAACTGGACTTGGGGACAACAAAGGTTTTAAACAATAATCCATGGTTAGGAGCTGCAAACGGCCTCCTCTCACTGTTCCTTTCTGTTTGGTGCTCCAAACATATGTGCTGAACTAAAAGGCTCATTAGCTTTTCTCCACTACAACGTAGCTAAACCTTCACAATAGACGACTCCAGATGGTTTAAGCTCTTAAAGTAGTACTTAGGTGGTAATCATGTATTTGAAGAAGTCAGAATGGTCCATGTGGGCAGGAGATGCAGAGCTGCTGCACCACCTCCTCATGAGGATCCAGACAGGTCTCCTCCTACTGATGGGACTGTAGAGCTGCTGCAGACAGACAGCTGAGGGCATCAGAGCAACATTTCACCTGCAGAAGAATGGAAACGCTGGCTGTCATCTGGTTCTGCTCAGCTCTCGTAGGTACGTATGTTTCTGAGCACAAACCTGGAAAATAAAAACGTTTTCCAGAACTTCACAGATCCAGTTTGGATGGTCTCTGAGCTGAAGTTCAGAGCAGAACATCTCAGGGTGAATACCTAAATAACATCACGTTGTCTGACCAGCAGCTAAAAGCCTGGAAGCTGAGATTACTGCCAGCAGAGCTGAAGTGGTTTCATCAGAGGGATCAAAACTTCATCTGTCCTGCAACTATTCAGTCAAAGCACACAACCTCCAGTGGTACCGACAGGATCCTGGATCAGCTCCTCGCGTCCTGCTCCTCATCACTGACACCAAAGAACCCACGGTGGTAGAAGGAGAACATCCAAACCCCCGACTGACAGCAGAACTGAACGAGGAGAGAAATCGTTTGGACCTGCTGATCTCCTCTGCTGCAGCAACAGACTCTGCTGTGTACTACTGTGCTCTGCAGCCCACAGTGACAGGAAACAGTAAAAGTGTGTAGAAAACCCTGCAGAGCAAAGACAACACAATACTCCACAACATCCACTAGAGCAGTGGTTCGCAACCTTTTTCCCAAGGGACCCCGTTTTTTACCAGTAAAATTTTTGACGACCCCCTCCCATTCTCTCTTCCAATACAAACATTAAGAAATGATAAAATTGTTCAAGCACATTTTAATATGCTTTGATTCAATAGATAACAGTAATAGTAGGCTGCAGTACAGAACAAAGTCATTAACAAAACCAAACAGAGCATAATGTGCTTGACAGTTTGTATTACTTTTCTGAACACATTGTTTCTTGTAAACACTGATAAATCAATCATTCCTTTCAATAAACGTTTGACACATAAAAAATACACTGAGCAAAATGTACTTAAATGTGTATATTACTGTTTATACTAGATTATTTACTGTAAAGGCTGTGATTAATCAACCAGTCCTATCTTTAATGAACTTTTGACACTTGAAAATAAAACAGTGAGCTGAGCAAAATGTTCTAAAAAGTGTGTTACTTTTTCTGTACTAACTATTTCCTGTCTTAATATCAGTAAACTTTTCACTCATGAAAAAAACTGTGAGTAAAATGTAGCCTATAAACAAGTAATAAATGAAGTTTTAACCCCTTGAAGTGGAGAGGTCCTGGCGACCCACTGAGAGCCTTTGGCGCCCCCTTGTGGGGGTCGGGACACCCAGATTAGGAACCACTGCACTAGAGGGACTCACACACTGGTACTCTTCTACGTCATTTTGGATTCGATCGGAAATACGTGTTTAATGACATCTACTTGTCTTTTGGATTCAGGGTTCCATGTCAATCAATCAGACTTTATTTATAAAGCGCTTTTCAAGCAAAGTGCTTTACATAATTAAAATGACCCCAAATTCCCATAACAGTTTAAAAACATTAACGGACACACACACACACACGCACCCCCCCCCCCCCCCCCCACACACACACACACACACGCACACACACACACACACACACACACACACACACACACACACACACACACACACACACACACACACACACACACACACACACACACACACACACCAGTAAAAATATATTCGGCTGAGTCCAGAAGAGCCAACTAAGGTAAGGCAAGGAAACACCATCAGAGGAGCCATCTGCCCTGGCAGGATCAGGTCTTCCACACTAAGTCAGGGCGCTCAGAGGAAGGGGAGCATAGACCCCCACCTCCACTTAAACATTACCTAAAGAGCGCCCAGGAAGCAACAGTCGACCACCGCCCCCGGGGCAGAGGGCCCCTACAGAGAAAACACTGGATTAAAATGAGTAAAAATGTGAAAATAAAAGAGCTATTATAAATGACAAAAGTATGAAAATAAGCAATCAATAAATTCATATGGACAGTTAAATTATAATAATATTAAATAATGAAACTGTGCTAAAATATAATCATATAAAACAAGAAATAAAACTATAGTAAATATTTAGCTAAAAGCTAACCTAAATAGATGGGTCTTGAGCCTGAACTTAAAAACATGAACGTTCTCTGTGGTCCTGAGGTCCTCCGGCTGTTCGGATGTTTTGGTTTATGGTCGAATGAAAAGTTGAAAGACTTACCAAACACCATCAAAACCACGCCTCCGTCAGATCTGGCAGATTCTTATTGGATCAGTGAAAGCAATGTGTCATGTCTTTTAACGCTACGTGAGATCAGTCCTATTGGAACATTTAAAGTAATTTTACTCATCATATTCTATAAGATTACAATAAAGTAATTAATATTTTGATTTCACAGATTGGTCACATCTTATTTATTGACTAACACTTTGCGTGATTAGCTTATTAAAATAGAGTTTTTTGATTAATTAAAAGGAGAGAGTCCATTCTTCATTCTGCTGTTGAGCTGAAAAGAAGCATGTTAGAAGCAAATGCATGAGACCTTGAGGCCATATCTCATGCAGACTAGTTCTGTGCAGGGGGGGGGGGGGGGGTGGTGGTGGTGGTGGGGGGGGCAGTCATTTCATTCCGTTACAGTGTTCTAGAGAAGTTGTCGGAGTGGCCAATCCGTAACTTTCCTCTTCAGCCGAAAGAACCTAAAGACAAACTGGATTAAATCTGTTGCCGTTCCAACTGCTGCAACGGTTCCTTTCAGAATAAAAGCTGAACCATCACAACCCCTTTTTGGGTCTTGCTAGATGCCAATAAACTGTCGTGACCTGGGAGTATCTCAAGACTGGTCTGGTCGGCAACCGCTGCCTTTCTACCGGCTTCGGTTCCAGAAAAGGTCAAGCTGGACCTCGACATTCCTGATCCAACAGGGACTTCCGCAAAGGGTACGTAGACCGGCAGAATGGCGTTTCAATGTGTGTTATAAATCTCCAAACCAAAGCTTAGAGCAAAACATCACCTTCACTCCCATCAGAACTAATCGTTTCTCCGGATTTGCTGGTTGAACAACATTCCACACTACACCATCCATCTTGCCTCATTCACCCCTAGATCCATTCATCACACAGAGTGTTTAGTGTTTAAAGTTAGTCTAGTTTTAATTTGTTTAGTAATAAATCTTTTAACTTTTAAAACTTGACTCTCTTTTTTTTTGTCTCTGAGTTAATACTAAGTGGTTACATAATCCCTGCAATAAAAAGTTCCAATCTTCTGGTTTAAATTATCCAAAGATCCATAAGATTGATTTCATATTTCCTATGGAATCTCACATTTTATGGTTCATTAAATAATATGTAAATTTAATCGTTACAGAGGCAAACGTATTGCTATGGCGTTACGCCTGACTTATCCATAATGCCACAGCCCTGCCCTCTTTCAACACCTGCCAGTGTTGGATGCTAAGTGAGCCCAACATGTCAACTGTTATTTGGCAGCAATTCATATTGGTTAGATCAGAAGGGCACAATTGGGACCTTTCAGAGTAAAACATGACCCTTTCTGTTGTGAGGGGGTGGACCCTTAATCACGTCATCATCTGACTACTGATTGTTGTTTAGGAGTGGATGACAAACAACCACAAAATGTTTTGTGACTCCTAGTCCTTCCATGATGAAATTATGGCAATTTATATTTTTAGTGAGAAGCCAGTTTTAGGCCAGGAGAAGTCCTGCTGCTTAGGTGCTAAATTGTATCGGTTGTATCAGACCTGCTATGCAGTTTTCTACCAGCAGGGGTCTCTGATACTGTACACAACACACACGATATGAATTACGAAACCATTTGTTAAATTGGCTATAAAACACAAAAGGAAGGTTAAGTTGCTGAAATAACTAAATAAAATGATAACTGATGTTACAAAGTTTGCAAAATATAGTAACAATGTTTACTTTTTATATTTTTCAAAGATTACAACACTTTAAAAGTCACTAATTAAGAGACCATCAGAAATGGTCTCATAAACCTTTTGGTTTAATGCTGGTGTGTAACCTGACAAATAGGTCTCGCAAACCACACACACACCACACACACACACACACACACACACACACACACACACACACACACACACACACACACACACACACACAGAGTTGGTTTGTCGGTGATGACGTTTCTGATGAAGCTGATTGGATGAAGAGATTTCCCAGCATGCTTTGTTTTTGTAAAAGTTAAAATTAAAATAAAATAAAGGAATTAAGATGAATTTTTAGTGGCATCAAATGTAACACAATCATTAGTTTAACAAGAAAGGAAAATACTGATGAAAATTAAAGGGTGGCAATCAGGGCCGTATCGAGAGTTTCAAAGCTACCAAGGTCCACAAGCCATTGTTCCATGTAAATTGATTAGAAAGTAGAGATCAAAATGAAGACCAAAACTCAAATCAAATTTAACCATTTATTCAAAACTAAAGTGTTTATGTAGTATGTGTGTAGTATGACATGTATGTTTTGTGTGTGCTGAAGTAAATAAATCCATGGGCATCAGGATGAAGCCTCAGGATGAACCAGGCTCATCCATGAAGACTCACTGGAATGACAGGAAATTGTGCGTCAACAACCGGGTTACTGATTGTATGCAAGATTTTGACATGAAGTTTACCTTTTTATCAAATTCTAGTGAAATTCTCCTGTGTCCAGAAGCATCCCAGTGCATGAGAACTTTTTTGGGGTCAAGTGCTCTGAGTTTATGCACATGCATCATTGCAAGTCCTGACAACCTATCATTTGTCATGCTGGATCGTAGCCAGGATTTCAGTCGTCTTAGTGCCGAGAATGACCTCTCACATGAGCAGGTGGTCACTGGTAGTGTGAGGTAGATGGAGAGGATACAGTGGATGTTTGGGTAGAATTGTTGATCCATCTGATCTAATGTTTCATTGGCTGTTGATGCCAGTACTGTTGGAGGCTGGTTCTTTACCAACCCATCTCCTGGTTGATTGATTCTGGCTGAGGGAGGTCCTGTCTGTACCATGATACCATCAGTTTTTTTTTTCTTCAGTGAGTTTAAACAGGGCTAAAGGTACTATGTGTGTTGCAAACATGGCTGGCTCAGAGTCCTCTGCAAACCTGGTGTTTAGTTGGCTTGTCACGTGATCAATAAATGGATAAAAGAGATTGAGTCTGCAATGTTCCTCAAATGACTGTGAAGTGTGTTATGTCTTTTTGTCTGTCTATTAATCACACGCTCTTTTACGGGAGTAACTCCAATGAAGCTGGCAAGTTTTTCTGATTTTTCCAAAAATTTCACTGAAGGCCTCCTCACTTCGTAGCATAGAAATGGCCTGTGCAACCAGTCTTGCCTCTTTTTATGCAGTCATTAGGTCTATATTTGGTGACTGTAGTGCTTTAGACACTGGCTGGATGTAGCCAAGAATTTTGTTTGCTGTGACAGTAGAGATGATTGTGTCAAAAGCCTCTATACGATGTCGCAGGCTGCTTGCTTTGCTGGAGTTTGAAGATGTCCCCAACTCTATTTCTATTAGTGCTGTGCGAACTTCAGTGAACTGATCCAAAAAAGCCTCCACTGACCTCCTTCTGGAACCCCAACGTGTGTCTGAAATAAGTGGGATGCCTCCTGTATTTCTTTTTGAACTTGCCCGTGTTCGAAGGATCTTTCATGGCGGTTAAAACGAAGAGTCGGAGTACCCGGCCCGGAGGGTTACCGGGGTCCCACCCTGGAGCCAGGCCTGGGGTTGGGGCCCGTGAGCGAGCGCCTGGTGGCCGGGCTTTCGCCCATGGGGCCCGGCCGGGCCCAGCCCGAACCGGATACATGGGCTCGTCCAACTGTGGACCCACCACCCGCAGGAGGAACATGAAGGGTCCGGTGCAATGCGAATCGGGTGGCAGACCAAGGCGGGAGCCTTGGCGGTCCAATCCCCGGACAAGAAAACTAGTTTTTGGGACATGGAACGTCACCTTGCTGGCGGGGAAGGAGCCGGAGCTTGTGGCAGAGGTTGAGCGGTACCGGCTAGATATAGTCGGACTCACCTCGACACATTGCATTGGCTCTGGAACCCGAGACCTGGAGAGGGGTTGGACACTCTACTTTGCTGGAGTTGCTCCGGGTGAGAGGCGGAGGGCTGGGGTGGGCTTTTTGTTAGCCCCGAGACTCTCTGCCTGTGTGTTGGGGTTTACCCCGGGGGACAAGAGGGTAGCTTCCTTGCGCCTTCGGGTCGGGGAACGGGTCCTGACTGTTGTTTGTGCTTATGGGCCAAATATCAGTTCAGAGTACCCACCCTTTTTGGAGTCCCTGGGACGAGTGCTAGATAGTGCTCCATCAGAAGACTCCATTGTCCTGCTGGGGGACTTCAATGCTCACGTGGGCAATGACAGCTTGACCTGGAGGGGTGTGATTGGGAGGAACGGCCCACCTAATCTGAACTCGAGCGGTGTTTTGTTATTGGACTTCTGTGCAAGCCGCAGTTTGGCCATAACGAACACCATGTTCGAACATAAGGATGCCCACCGGTACACTTGGTACCAGGGCAGCCTAGGTCACAGGTCGATGATAGATTTTGTAGTCGTATCATCTGACCTGCGGCCGTATGTTTTGGACACCCGAGTGAAGAGAGGGGCGGAGCTGTCAACTGATCACCACCTGGTGGTGAGTTGGATCAGATGGCAAGGGAACATGCCGCGTAGACCTGGCAGACCCAAACGCATAGTGAGGGTCTGCTGGGAACGCCTGGCAGAAGAACCTGTCAAGACGGTCTTCAACTCCCACCTCCGGCAGAGCTTTGACCACGTCCCGAGAGCAGTGGGGGACATTGAGTCCGAGTGGGCCTTGTTCCACTCTGCGATTGTCGAGGCGGCTGTTGCTAGCTGTGGTCGTAAGGTGGCCGGTGCCAGTCGTGGTGGCAACCCCCGTACCCGCTGGTGGACACCAGAGGTTCGGGGAGCCGTCAGGCTGAAGAAGGAGGCCTACAGGGCGTGGCTGGTCTGTGGGTCTCCGGAGGCAGCAGACAGGTACCGGATAGCCAAGCGGGGTGCAGCAGTGGCAGTTGCCGAGGCAAAATCTCGGGCGTGGGAGGAGTTTGGTGAGGCCATGGAGAAAGACTATCGATCGGCTCCAAAGAGGTTCTGGCAAACTGTCCGGCGCCTCAGGAGAGGAAGGCAGCAACTCGCTCACACTGTTTACAGTGGGGATGGGGAGCTGCTGACGTCAACTGAGGCTATAGTCGGATGGTGGAAGGAATACTTTGAGGAGCTCCTCAATCCCACCAATGCGCATTCCGAGGAGGAACCAGAGCTGGGAGGCCTGGGGATGGACTGTCCGATCTCGGGGGCAGAAGTTGCTGAGGTAGTCAAACAACTACACAGCGGCGGAGCCCCGGGGGCGGATGAGGTTCGTCCTGGGTATCTCAAGGCTATGGATGTTGTTGGGCTGTCATGGTTGACACGTCTCTACAACATTGCGTGGTCATCGGGGGCAGTTCCTAGGGAGTGGCAGACCGGGGTGGTGGTCCCCATCTTTAAGAAGGGTGACCTGAGGGTGTGTTCCAACTATAGGGGGATCACACTCCTCAGCCTCCCTGGAAAGGTCTACGCCAAGGTACTGGAGAGGAGGGTCCGATCGATAGTTGAATCTCAGATTGAGGAGGAGCAATGTGGTTTTCGTCCTGGCCGTGGAACTGTGGACCAGCTCTATACCCTTGCAAGGGTGATGGAAGGGGCATGGGAGTTTGCCCAACCAATCCACATGTGCTTTGTGGATTTGGAGGAGGCTTATGACCGTGTCCCCAGGGACACCCTGTGGGGGACGCTCCAGGAGTATGGGGTGGGTGGCTTTCTGTTAAGGGCCATTCAGTCCCTTTACCAGAGGAGCGTGAGTTTGGTCCGCATAGCCGGTAGTAAGTCGGACCTGTTCCCAGTGAGGGTTGGACTCCGCCAGGGCTGCCCTTTGTCACCGGTTCTGTTCATCACTTTTATGGACAGAATTTCTAGACGCAGCCGTGGTGTGGAGTGTGTCGAGTTTGGTGGCAGGAGAATCTCGTCTCTGCTTTTTGCGGATGATGTGGTCCTCCTAGCTTCATCCAGCTCTGACCTTCAGCTCTTGCTGGGTAGGTTCGCGGCCGAATGTGAAGCGGCTGGGATGAGGATCAGCACCTCCAAATCTGAGACCATGGTTCTCGACCGGAAAAGGGTGGCTTGCCACCTCCGGGTCGGGGGAGAGGTCCTACCTCAAGTGGAGGAGTTTAAGTATCTCGGGGTCTTGTTCACGAGTGAGGGTAGGAGGGATCGGGAGATCGACAGGCGGATTGGTTCGGCGTCTGCAGTGATGCGGACGCTGAGCCGATCTGTCGTGGGGAAGAGGGAGCTGAGCCAGAAAGCCAGGCTCTCGATTTACCGGTCGATCTACGTCCCAATCCTCACCTATGGTCATGAGCTTTGGGTAATGACCGAAAGAACGAGATCGCGGATACAAGCGGCCGAAATGAGTTTCCTCCGTAGGGTGGCCGGGCTCAGCCTTAGAGATAGGGTGAGGAGCTCGGACATTCGGGAGGGACTCGGAGTAGAACCGCTGCTCCTCCGGATCGAAAGGAGCCAGTTGAGGTGGTTTGGGCATCTGGTCAGGATGCCTCCTGGACGCCTCCCCGGGGAGGTGTTTCGGGCATGTCCTGCCGGCAGAAGGCCCCCGGGTCGACCTAGGACACGTTGGAGAGGTTACATCTCCAATCTGGTCCGGGAACGCCTTGGGGTCCTGCCGGAGGAGCTGGTGGAGGTGGCCGGGGAGAGGACGGCCTGGAGCTCCCTAGTTGGGATGCTGCCCCCGCGACCCGGACCCGGATAAGCGGAGGAAGACGACGACGACGACAACTTGCCCGTGTTTCTTTGCCGCCATATGTTTGTTCTTGCAGTACGTTCCTCCTTAAAGCAGATGCAGAAAAAACAAAACAACAGAAACATCCTCATTTGTGCTCATGGTGTTCCTGATGAGTGGAATGTCAGAACAACTGTGGACTACCACAAGATTGAGTGAGTGACTTCGGCAATGTGTGAATCATGCCCGTGGCTGAAGCTCTCTAAAGCGCTGCTGCACACCACTCAGATGCCCTCTCATTGTGCTGGCTCCATCATAGCCCTGCCCTCTCAGATTGTTGATGTCAAGGTCCCACTTCTGCAACTGAGATAGAATGGCTTCTGTTATGGATGCAGCACCTGTTTTAACAAGAGGAGTAAAACCCAAGAAATGTTCTCATATTTATTCTCCATTGTCATGCTTCACATAACGAATGCAGATAGAAAGTTGTTCTGTCCCATTTACATCCATTGATTCATCTGCAAGGACTGTGAAAAACCTGGCCCTTTTAATTTTCTTTAATTATGTCCTCTTGAATCTCAGCTTCACAACATGCGATCAGCTGATTCAGAATGATGGGTGCTATGTATTTAGCATTTTTTGGTGCCGTCTGAAGATGATGTTTCAATGTTTCATCAAATGTAGATTTCCATGTGAGAAAATGATAAAAGTTGCCTTCTTCACTTTGTCCTGGCCAGTTTCCACGAAGTGGAATATTTCTCTTTGCCAGGTTTATAATAACATCTAAAATGGAAAGGAGAACTTTGCGATTTACACTAACTTTCTCTGCATAGGTACTGCTCAGAACGGCATTAATGTTTTTCTGTTTTCCCTGTGCAACTGCCAGAAAATTTTCAGCACGCTCAGAGGCCTTTTGATGTGTTGGACTGAAACTGTGGTTTGAGATGATTCCTCGCAAGTCTCCAACTGCATTTTTCCAGCCTTTGAATCCTTGATTAATGAAAACTGTATTGGCTGTTTTTGTGCTAAATGACAAACAAGCAGCACAGTATGCAGAATCTTCTGAAGCTGAATATCTAAGCCAGGGATCCTTCTCCTCCCACTTCATGGACGTAATTTTTTTTTGTGGGGGGGGGGGGGGGGGGGGGGAGGGGGGGGGGACATGTCCCCCCCACTTTTTCAAAAGTCAAGTGTTGACCCCTGCACTTTTTACCATCCAAAAACAATATTACGCTATATTAAACTGACACTGGTTGAGCTCAAAGACCAAGCGGAAAACAACAGTTTGTGTTAAAGCCTGTTTCCCATTAGAGCATACTGTAAAGATGCAACCCCCCCCCCCCCCACACACACACACACACACACACACACACACTTCTAAAGTGAAAATTACGTCCATGTCCCGCTTTGTTATATCGTAGCAGTTTTTCACCAAACTTTGATTTGGGATAATTATAGCTTCTTAAACCTATGTTTAAGAAGAAAATATTTATTTTCATCTGTTTATGTCTTATTCTCATAGCTTGCTGGATCAAGTTCAGTTGGAGAGATGTGTATTTGATTTACACTTTCTTTCTCACACATGGTCTCTCTCTGCAGTTTCTCTGTCCCCTCTCCTTCAGACTGGTGCTTTCTGCCAGGTTCCTTTTGTTTTTCTTGCAGTTTCTCACAAACCACCGCCATATCATTTTTATATCCTCCTGTTCTCTCATCTGTTCTGTCTTTTTCTCTTTCATCTCTGTCTACTTTCTTCTGTTGTCTACTTTCCTCTGCCCTTCTTTCACCTTGCTCTCCTAAAAAACCCAATAAATAGACCAATTACATCTGCCTTACTTGGAATGTCTTTATGTCTGAATGGATTTTAGATTGAACGTATTCAATTATTTTGTAAAAGAACCTGCTTTATTAACAACGATACATTCTATTATAACACTGACGCTGTAACTTTGCATTGTGCGTTAATAATGAGTTAATACGTGATAATGGTTTTATCTCATAAACAGTTGTCAACTTTATCTCTTTTACCAATATCCTCTCCACCACCTCAATTACTTCTCCGTCTTTTCACCACTTTCATACTACAAAACATAAGTTTTGTTTGGTGCAGCTGCCTTTTCATCGTCAAAACAAAGTAAATACAAAACTAAAGTGAATTTACAAGCCTTTTTGAGTTAATGCATGCGAGACATGTGTTGGACTTGTTTTTGAAGTTTTGTTAGTGATCACTTTCGAAACCGTGTTGATATGACACATCATTTACCGTTTATAATTCATAATTTGTAAGAATGTAATCGGCGATATTAGCATTAGCATTCCTATGGGTTTTTCCATGGGAAATGGCCATTGAAGCTAGGGGCACTCTCAATTTTCTCACCTTAATTTACAAATGAGTCCTGCAGGTGCCACAGTCAACGCAGAGCCATCAGTATGGTAATTTGGACAAAACATCTTATGTTCATTTATGAACAGGAAGCTTTCGGCCATCCAAGCCTCATCTGCAGCCAGTCATAGAGCTTTGCAACTGGGCAGCCACCAGACACAATCACATATAAACACAGCTGGCAGTCATAAGCATATAGGTGAAATGCAATCCCAGGCTGCCCTAAAATGTTGCCTAAAGCCAAGATTACACTGTATTTTCAGCCGTCGCACAGGATTGTTCATGTCACTCTGTGAAAATTGCAGAAAGGTGGCCCACGGTATGACACTAGATTTCAGTGAGGCAGACTGCACAATGTCTTGCTTCAGCGGGACATGCTACATCATGAGCGCACCTCCCAAAAGCATACATAACTAAGCAGATTGATAGCCAAAAATGTGTGGATGACTGACAGTGTTGTGAAGCTCCTTGGAGTGTTGAACCCCAACCCTAAACAAATACAGGCCATTTACCTTTTTAAACCACTTCAGAGCCCAAGCAGAAATTCCAACACAGTAACAGGTTGTAATCTACTGCAGCAGAAAGGTCTAATAAAACGTTCCTATTGTTATTTGTTGCTAAACCAACCCTGGGACACTGACAGAGATGAGGCTGCCATCCACAGAAGACATTAACGGAAGGGAAAAAACATATTTACATTTATTTTGACTTTTACTCAAAGCCAAATGCACTGCTTTGCACGCCTCTGTTCTACAGTGTATCATTCATCCATTCCCATATACACATTCACACCATGATGGCGATGAGCAACATTGTAGCCACAGCTGGCCTGGGGCTCACTGACAGAGGTGAGGCTTCAGGGCACTGATCCCAGCTGGGATTGATCCAGCAACCCTCCATTATCTGGGTAACCTGATATATATCCTGAGCTACTGCTGCCTCTGTGGGTGGAGCTCTGAAAAGATGGGGTGTCAGGACCCCTTGTAAGGGTGAGTTGGTCCCTGAGTGACCAAAGCAAGACAATAATTTAAAAGAGAAACTAAAGCAATGAAAATGCAAGAAACTAAGCCAGGTCACATAAACAATAAGACATCTCCTAAACAAAAGAGTCAGTCACCTAAAACACAAAGGTACCAAAGTTGGAGCCCTGAGGAACACCACAGGTCAAAGTGAGTGTTACCCAGGATCCCTGTGTTTCCAACAGAGAAAAGGAGATTCTTTAGACTCCTGTTCTGAAACAAGAACAAACCTCCTCACCTCACAGAGATTTATAATGACGCTGATAGCTGAACCAGGAGGAAGGGGAGCTGAGAGAAGAGAAACTACAGATGAAGGAGGAGACAGAGAGATTCAGGGAGGAGCTGAGCTGTTGCTGAACTATAGAACAGACACAAACTTCCACATTCAACACAGTTCAACATACAAACCACAAACATTCACTCTGTTCAACATGGACTGTTGTGGGCTTTCTCTGCTGGTTGTCACTATTCTAACAGGTCAGTTTGAATCTACAGCTTTGGAATATGTTCAGTCTAAACTTAGATGAGTTTGACTCACTCTGAAGAGTTGGTTTTCTAAAAGTTCCAAACTTATTTCTCTTCTTTCAGGAGTCAGCTGTGAACAGCTGACTGCAGTGAAGAATAAAGAGTCCAGTTTAGAAGGAGCCCCTGTTACTCTGTCCTACAATTACTCTAGAGATGCTGCTATTGGTGATTATTTCTTCTGGTACCGGCAAGATCCAGGAGAACCTCCAGAGTTCCTGATCTCTCACACAGGAACAGAAACACTTCTATTACAGAAAGTGTCTGGACTGACTTTTACTGTGAGTGATGATAAAAGACGCGTGGACCTGCTGATCTCCTCTGCTGCAGCGACAGACTCTGCTGTGTACTACTGTGCTGTGCAGCCCACAGTGACAGGAAACAGTAAAAGTGTGTAGAAAACCTGCAGAGCAAAGACAACACAATACTCCACAACATCCACTAGAGGGACTCACACATTGGGAACCCACTGGTTGTTGAGTTGTTGGACTGATGACAAAGACAACAGACACACGAAGCAGCAGAAACAAGGTGAAGTTGCAGTAAAGCTGGTGGAGTTTAAGTGGTTCAACATCTATAAATTCTGTTTTATCCAAATTCAGAAGCAGGAAATGATTTTATAACCAGCCTCTAACAGTGGATAGGCATTTTTCTAGTTTAATCAAGTTGTAAGGCCTACCCAGAGAGAGAGGGACAGGCAGCAGAATAACAATAAAGGTTACATCAAATGGACATAGGAGGCCACCCAAAGGAAGCAGATAGATTGAGAACAGCAGTGGGCCCAGTAAATACTCTTGAGGGACACCATGCTTCAGCACAAAGGTCTCAGACATGTCCTTCTGAATCTGACATCATGTGATCACCCATACAGTTGATTTCAGCCATAAGTGTGTTTCCCGTTACGCTCATATAACGTTCAGTATACCTTCAGCTACACTCGACGGCATCCCCCGGGTGGCCCTGCGGTGGTGGTGTGTGTCTCTGTGTGTGTGTGTGGGGGGGTACTCCGGGAGTATGGAGTATCAGACCACCTGATACAGGCTGTCACGTCCCTGTATGACGGGTGCCAGAGCTTGTCCTCTGGTCCTGCCTCAAGTGGAGGAGTTTAAGCATCTCAGGGTCTTGTTCACAAGTGAGGGAAAGATGGAGCGCGAGACCGATATGTGGATTGGTGCTGCGTCTGCAGTAGGGTTGTCACGGTGTGAAAGTTTAACCTCACGGTTAATGTGACGAAAATTATCACGGTTTTCGGTATTATCGCTGTATTTTTTAAAACGTGTTACATTTTCTGACAACTAAATAAACCCTGTATATCAGGAAAATATTGTCCTCAATTAGTGTCTAAATTTAGCCTAAAATTTGTTATTTTGTAATTATGTTGTTTTTTACACTTTTCCCCTTTCCTATTTAAAATACCAATATTTGCCCATAACTTCTTATTTTTTGTCTGGTTGATGTCATCATTTTAAAAATATTAGATCAGATGATACTCAGTACTCAAGTAGCCTTCTAATCAGATACTTTTTTTTACCCTTACTTGAGTAATAAACCCTATATATGGAAAATATTGTCCTCGCTTTGTGTGCATTAGCATTCCTATGGGTTTTTGTATATTAGTGTTGTGCTAACCACCCGCTATCAGTCATATCAAACCCTATCGATTAGAAAATCTCCTTTTGTAACATCACAATTTAATTGCATATGCAGTTAATCGTTCAGCCCTATTTGACAGATGAAAAGAAGTTTGACTAGTATTCAGAGAAAAATAGCATTAAAGTATTTACAGCTATTTATCTCTGTTATCTTTCGCGGTCATCACTCTTCTTCCTATTTCTTATTCTTCTCGTGTTTACTGGCTGAGCCGACCGGCGCTCTTCTTCGTCATTAGTTTGGGTGTCTCGCGTTGTTGTAGTGCCCCTGCCATAACCAGGTGGACAATGCAAGCAGTTGGCGAGCATTCTTTGAATGTTTTTTAAATACACTGAGAAAATACCGAGGTCCAGACCTCGGTGTCCTCAATGGTGGATACGGCCCTGCAGTGACAATAGCTGCAGGTGGATGGAGAGCTGCACCACGACTGAGAGATGGAGGTGGCTGGGCTGGCAGAAATCTCAAGTAGTTTGTTATATTTAGTATGTTTAGAGTAACATTATAAACAATGTTGGTACAAGACAGGTGGATATGTATATGTGCTCAGCACATAACTCTGGCAAGCCCACCAGGATGATGGGGCCGGTGTTGTCTCCATATGTGCTCCCTCCTCAAGATCTAATTCTTTTGCATCCAGCTGCAAGTGGAAATGACCAAATCACAAAAAATAACCCTCACCATAACCACCCTGTAACCAACAATGTATGTTTTGCTTAAATATAATTTTTGAAAATATTATGTGTAGTACAATTTTATGTTTGTTTAAGGGTTATGGTTAGGGTGGGGGTTGGGGTAAGGGTTAGGACATATATCTGTCCACAAATAAAACGCGTGCTGCACACCTTTTTCCTTCTCTAGTCACGGGTGAATAAATGTTCATATTTTTAATAGTTTTTCCACGAGGTATTTTTCATCCTGCTCCGTGTCTGGAACTACAATAGATATCTTTGTTTTTGAGAGTGCAATAGCGGTGCTGTTGACGATAGCCGTGTCCTGACCAATCACAAGCTAGCATTCTCTGTCTCATTCGACGGATGTTTAGAAAAGAGAGCTCAACTCTGTCCATCCTTGCGAGCCTGCTGGAGAGCTTTCTTTTCTAAACATCCACCGAATGAGACGGAGAACGCTAGCTGCATGTCTCTGTACCGACGCTGACGCATAAACGAGGCTTTAGGGACCAAGAGCTTTGCCCTGTTTTCTGAATGCAGTGTATGGGGGAGCATATGGACACAGCATGTTACCAAATCCCCTCCAAAAATCTCAAGCTGCAGACAAGCAACAGCAGTCTGACTCACCCCAACTAGGAGGGACTAACAGTAATGGGCTCAACACACGGGAGGCGACATCGCCTCTCCTCCATTCATTTTCAATGAGACATGCACAACAAAGCGATAATTGCGGGTCTCCCTCCTACTAAGCGAAACATGAAAAATGTGCGTGAGAAATTTTGCGCTCGTGCACGTGTTGTGCACAGGTGACCCAGCAACGCAAACCCAGAAAGTTGAAATATTTTCAACTTTTCATCGTTGTCCCTCGGAGGAGGACCATTCAACGGAGGTTTCATTCACTGACCAATGAGCGGACCGGATGCTCCGTACATTTCCGAGCAAACACGGAGGGGAAGTTGATTATTAATATGTTTTATATTGTAAAATCACAAGTAAGATTTCACATAACTCTAGCAGCACCTTGTGAAACATCATATATACCGCTTTTTTAACTCTGAACCGCTTAAATAACCTTAAATCCCTCCAACCTGACACAGCCAATCAAAACAACGGAAGTTTCGATTTTGTCATGGAACAGAACGTGTCGATGGCTTTACCGCTTGCCGCTGATGCGGGTCACCTCCCGTGTGTCACTTAATAAAAGCGACAGCGACAAATTTTGCTGATTGCGGTCGTTTGTCGCCTCCCGTGTGTCGAGCCCATAATCAGGTGTGATGTTATAAATGCATGCACCACGGTTTCAAGATCATGCCCAGACAGAATTAGCTAGAATTTAGACAACTGATAAAAGGAGGATGAAACAATGACATTGACATGGCCATTGAAGCTAGGAGCACTCTCAATTTTCACACCTTAATTTACAAATGAGTCCTGCAGGTGCCACAGTCAACGCAGAGCCATCAGTATGGTAATTTGGACCAAACATCTTATGTTCATTTATGAACAGGAAGCTTTCGGACATCCAAGCCTCATCTGCAGCCAGTCATAGAGCTTTGTAACTGGGCAGCCACCAGACACAATCACATGAAAACACAGCTGGCAGTCCTCAGCATATAGGTGAAATGCAATCCCATGCTGCCCTAAAATGTCGCCTAAAGCCCAGATTACACTGTATTTTCAGCCGTCGCACAGGATTGTTCATGTCACTCTGTGAGAATTCCAGAAAGGTGGCCCACGGTACGACACTAGATTTCAGTGAGGCAGACTGCACGATGTCTCGCTTCAGCAGGACACGCTACATCATGAGCGCACCTCCCAAAAGCATACGTCACTAAGCAGACTGCTAGCCAAAAATGTGTGGATGACTGACTGTGTTGTGAAGCTCCTTGGAGTGTTGAACCCTAACCCTATACAAATACAAGCCATTTACCTTTTTAAACCACTTCAGAGCCCAAGCAGAAATTCCAACACAGTAACAGGTTGTAATCTACTGCAGCAGAAAGGTCTAATAAAACGTGCCTGTTGTTATCTGTTGTTAAACCAACATCTGCCCTGGGATACTGACAGAGACGAGGCTGCCATCCACAGAAGACATTGACGGAAGTGAAAAAAACATATATTTACATTTATTTTGACTTTTACTCAAAGCCAAATCCACCCCTCAAAAATGCTATTACAAAAATCTGCTGCTTTGCACGCCTCTATTCTACAGTGTATCATTCATCCATTCCCATATATATATTCACACCATGGTGGTGATGAGCTACATTGTAGCCACAGCTGGCCTGGGGCTCACTGACAGAGGTGAGTCTTCAGGGCACTGACCCCACCGGTCCCGTCGACCACCACAAGCAGGCAAGAATGGTGAAGTGTCTTGTCCAAGGACACAACAGCATAATTGTCTGCCAGGAGCTGGGATTGATCCAGCCACCCTCCATTGTCTGGGTAACCTGATAAATATCCTGAGCTACTGCTGCCTCTGTGGGTGGAGCTCTGAAAAGATGGGGTGTCAGGACCCCTTGTAAGGGTGAGTTGGTCCCTGAGTGACCAAAGCAAGACAATAATTTAAAAGAGAAACTAAATAAATGAAAATGCAAGAAATTAAGACAGATTACATAAACAATAAGACATTTCCTAAACAAAAGTGTCAGTCACCTAAAACACAAAGGTACCAAAGTTGGAGCCCTGAGGAACACCACAGGTCAAAGTGAGTGTTACCCAGGATCCCTGTGATTCCAATAGAGAAAAGGAGATTCTTTAGACTCCTGTTCTGAAACAAGAACAAACCTCCTCACCTCACAAAGATTTATAATGACGCTGATAGCTGAACCAGGAGGACGGGGAGCTGAGAGAAGTGAAACTACAGATGAAGGAGGAGACAGAGAGATTCAGGGAGGAGCTGAACTGTTACTGAACTATAGAACAGACACAAACTTCCACATTCAACACAGTTCAACATACAAACCACAAACATTCACTCTGTTCAACATGGACTGTTGTGGGCTTTCTCTGCTGGTTGTCACTATTCTAACAGGTCAGTTTGAATCTACAGCTTTGGAATATGTTCAGTCTAAAGTTAGATGAGTTTGACTCACTCTGAAGAGTTGGTTTTCTAAAAGTTCCAAACTTATTTCTCTTCTTTTAGGAGTCAGCTGTGAACATCTGACTGCAGTGAAGAATAAAGAGTCCAGTTTAGAAGGAGCCCCTGTTACTCTGTCCTACAATTACTCTAGAGATGCTGCTATTGGTGATTATTTCTTCTGGTACCGGCAAGATCCAGGAGAACCTCCAGAGTTCCTGATCTCTCACACAGGAACAGAAACACTTATATTACAGAAAGTGTCTGGACTGAGTTTTACTGTGAGTGATGATAAAAGACGCGTGGACCTGCTGATCTCCTCTGCTGCAGCGACAGACTCTGCTGTGTACTACTGTGCTGTGAGGCCCACAGTGACAGGAAACAGTAAAAGTGTGTAGAAAACCTGCAGAGCAAAGACAACACAATACTCCACAACATCCACTAGAGGGACTCACACACTGGGAACCCACTGGTTGTTGGACTGATGACAAAGACAACTGACACATTAAGCAGCAGAAACAAGGTGAAGTTGCAGTAAAGCTGGTGGAGTTTAAGTGGTTCAACATCTTAAATTCAGTTTTATCCAAATTCAGAAGCAGGAAATGATCTTATAACCAGCCTCTAACAGTGGATAGGCATTTTTCTACTTTAATCAAGTTGAGAGCTACCCAGAGAGAGAGGGACAGGCAGCAGAATAACAATAAAAGTTACATCAAATGGACATAGGAGGCCACCCAGAGGCAGCAGATAGATGGAGAACAGCAGTGGGCCCAGTACAGACCCTTGAGGGACTCCATGCTTCAGCAGAAAGGTCTCAGACATGTCCTTCTGAATCTGACATCATGTGATCACCCAGACAGCTCTGATTTCAGCCATAAGTGTGTATCCCGTTACTCCCATATAACTTTCAGTATACCTTCAGCTACACTCGACTATGTCCCCCGGGTGGCCTTGTAATGGGGGGTGGGAGTGGGGGGTATTCTGGGAGAATGGAGTATCAGAACCTCTGATACAGGCTGTTACGTCCCTGTATGACGGGTGCCAGAGCTTGTCCTCTGGTCCTGCCTCAAGTGGAGGAGTTTAAGCATCTCAGGGTCTTGTTCACAAGTGAGGGAAAGATGGAGCGCGAGACCGATATGTGGATTGGTGCTGTGTCTGCAATAGGGTTGTCACGGTGTGAAAATTTTGCCTCACGGTTATTGTGACTAAAATTATCACGGTTTTCGCTATCATCGCTGTATTTTTTAAAATGTGTTACATTTTCTGACAACTAAAAAACCCTGAATATCAGGAAAATATTGTCCTCAGTTAGTGTCTAAATTTTGCCCAAAATTTGTTATTTGGTAATTATGTTGTTTGTTTACAATCGGGTATTTGGGCGCTGCGGCTGCTTTATAAAGCGACTCGTTGCATTCTCCCTCAACCCAAATCCTCGGATCACACATTTTAGCTAAAACGCTCACGTTAGCTTGCCTTGCGTTGACTGTAGAGTTGTGGGTGATGGTCATGCAGATGTGTCATGAGATTTGAAGCGTTGCTGCCTTTCACAGACACTTTTTCTTGTATGTGCTGCAAACAGGTTAGCATCTTTTATCAGCTGTCCCTCAACATTCTTCAAATATCCCAAAAAATGCCCATACTCCCGATTTTGTTTTCTTTGAGGGATAATAAATGTCCTGAGCGTTGCCGTCTCCTCCTTTGGTCATTATTTCAGCTTTAGCTTCAAGAAAGATTTGGCTGTAAACAACAAAGTGTGCATGTGCCACCGGCAACTTCAGCAGGTGATACGGTGGCTGGTATGGGTCAGCGCGCCTACACCACAGCTACGGTAATCCACTGAGATACTATATTTTTTAAAAAACAAGACGGTTATTATTTTCAAATTTTTTACCAGGGTTTGCCGCTACACCGTTTACCATGACAACCCTAGTCTGCAGTGATGCAAGCGTTGTGCCGGTCTGTCGTGGTGAAGAGAGAGCTGAGGGCTCGGAATAGATCCGCTGCTCCTCCAAACTGAGAAAAGCCAGTTGAGGTGGCTCGGACATCTGATTAGGATGCCTCCTGGACGCCTCCCTGGTGAGGTTTTCCGGGCATGGCCAATCAGGAGAAGACCTAAAAGAAGACCAGGGCACGCAGGAGGGACTATGTCTCTCAGTTGACCAGGGAATGGCTTGGGATTCCCCCGGAGGAGCTGGCCTAAGTAGCTGAGGAGAGGGAAGTGTGGGCCTCTCTGCTTAGGCTGCTGCCCCCGCGACCCGACTCTGACTTCATCTTCAGGTGATAAGTTTGCAGAACAATCCAAAGATTCTGATGGTTCTGTACATGTTTTCATTTAGCTCTGGACATTGACATTGATGGACGTTGAGTTGAGGATTAAGTCCTGGTCAGGTTTCACCATCGACTTGTTCCTCAGGCAGAAAACATTTACGTGGCTTTTCCTCTGGCTCCTCCCACCATTGTAGAACTCAGCCAATCAGACGGTTTGTGTGTGCAGAACTAAAGCATCCTGATGCTGAGGAGAAGGGCTGTGCAGCTCAGAAGCTGCTTAGCTTCATTCTGCTGCAGTGCTGTGTGACTTTAACAAGTGAAACATGTTACTTTACCTCTTTCTGCTTTTCTCTCACTGCATTGGTGAGTGCCAGAACACAGAAAGACCTGACTGGGAGCAGACCTGCTCTGGTTTTCTAAATCATTCTGACTGATCACATGTGAACCCTGAAGTGAAGAACTTCTGTTGAGTCTCTTGATGTCTGAATCTCCTGCAGACTAACTGACATGAAGGTCTCTTTTTGCAGCCATGGGCTCCACCAACAAGATCATCCAGGAACAGAGTGGAGTTGTTGCAGAGGGAACAGGCATCAGCTTGAGCTGTGAGTACGACGGTTCTATCTACAGTATCCAGTGGTACCGACACCAGCAGAAATCCAGACCAGAGTTCCTGCTCTACATCACAGAGGGAGGATCCATTTATCCAATTCGGTCTGATTTCTCAGCTCGTATAAACAAAACACAGAAACGTGTGGACCTGCTGATCTCCTCTGCTGCAGCGACAGACTCTGCTGTGTACTACTGTGCTGTGAGGCCCACAGTGACAGGAAACAGTAAAAGTGTGTAGAAAACCTGCAGATCAAAGACAACACAATACTCCACAACATCCACTAGAGGGACTCACACACTGGGAACCCACTGGTTGTTGAGTTGTTGGACTGATGACAAAGACAACAGACACATGAAGCAGCAGAAACAAGGTGAAGTTGCAGTAAAGCTGGTGGAGTTCAAGTGGTTCAACATCTATAAATTCTGTTTTATCCAAATTCAGAAGCAGGAAATGATCTTATAACCAGCCTCTAACAGTGGATAGTCATTTTTCTAGTTGAATCAAGTTGTAAGAGCTACCCAGAGAGAGAGGGACAGGCAGCGGAATAACAATAAAAGTTACATCAAATGGACATAGGAGGCCACCCAGAGGCAGCAGATAGATTGAGAACAGCAGTGGGCCCAGTACAGACCCTTGAGGGACTCCATGCTTCAGCTCAAAGGTCTCAGACATGTCCTTCTGAATCTGACATCATGTGATCACTCAGACAGGTCTGATTTCAGCCATAAGTGTGTTTCCCATTACTCCCATATAGCTTTCAGTATAGCTTCAACTACACTCGACTGCATCCCCCGGGTGGCCCTATAATGGGGGGGGGGGGGGGGGGGGGGGTACTCAGGGAGAATGGTGTATCAGACCCTCTGATACAGGCTGTTACGTCCCTGTATGACGGGTGCCAGAGCTTGTCCTCTAGACCTGCCTCAACTGGAGGAGTTTAAGCATCTCAGAGTCTTGTTCACAAGTGAGGGAAAGATGGAGAGCGAGACCGATATGTGGATTGGTGCTGCGTCTGCAGTAGGGTTGTCACAGTGTGAAAATTTAACCTCACGGTTAATATGACGAAAATTATCACGGTTTTCGGTATTCTCGCTGTATTTTTTAAAACGTGTTACATTTTCTGACAACTAAATAAACCCTGTATATCAGGAAAATATTGTCCTCAGTTAGTGTCTAAATGTTGCCTAAAATTTGTTATTTGGTAATTGTGTTTTTTGTTTACATTTTCCCCTTTAGTATATAAATACCAATATTTGCACACAACTTCTTATTTTTTTGTCTGTTTGATGTCATCATTTTAAAAATATTAGATCAGATGATACTCAGTACTCAAGTAGCCTTCTAATCAGATACTTTTTTACCCTTACTTGAGTAATAAACCCTATATCAGGAAAATATTGTCCTCGCTTTGTGTCCTTCCAGTGAGCTTTGCAGATTTGGGAACAATGTCATCGGGCAGTAATCATTGTTAAATTTATTAGTATTCTCGGAGAGAGACCAACTCTTATCTGCCCCTGGGAGCCCCGTAATGTGTAGCGTCATTTCAGAATGGGGGGTGTCCGTGACACGGTTTTTATGCAGGTAGCGGTGCTGCAAGTAGCCCCTGACTGCAGTACGCCAATCGGGGTGGGGTGCAATGTGGTTGGAGTCAAACGTTTGACTCCACCCACCGTGCGGGCGCCATAGTGATAAAACCCATTTAGAGGTCGGCCGCCATTTTAGATAGGTCTGCTTCCCCCCCAGTGCACTCATTTCTACAGAGGAACGTGCTAACTAAAAATCACATTTTATTAAGCTTTTTCATAAAATCAGATTTGGTACGGCATGATAATTAAAATATAAATATAATTAAACTAAATAAAATAAATACAAACATCTATCGGTTAGAATTTAAGTTAGGTGCAACATGGGCGGAGTTAAACATTTGACCCCGCTCACTGAAACCATAGACTGAAACCGCTGAGGAGGTTGTGTGTGACTGTGACAGAGAGAGAAGTGGCACGCAGAATGGAGGTAGGTATGGATTTTCAGTTTTAACCAGTGGTGGGCAGTCAGGGCCAGCAAAGCCTTCTCTGCTGGCCTAAACTTACTCAAAAACGTAAGTGTATTTTTTTTCCTTTGGTAAATATTTTTTGAATAAAAATATGTTCACTGGTCAATTTTCTTTTTATCCTATTATACCCACTTGGTTGCGCTGCTTCCAGTGTTGAAATACCAAGGCTGGGTGTTATCCAATCAGATTTAAGCTAGCTTGTGTTTTCAGGCAGATTAAGTCTGCTCTAGGTCTTCAGAATCAATTGAGAAGCCCACTGTCGCTGTAAGTGAACGGAGACGATCTAGTTGCGATAGCCAATCAGCTCACGAGTCAGCGTGGCCCGGGCCAGCTAGCTGGCCTCAAGCAAAAGTTGACATGAACACATCCTGTGATTGGATAAGCAGTAGTTTGAACTTTTCTAGCGGCATGAAGCAAAATATCAAAACTAAACACGGAGATTTGTACCTATAGGCAGCTATCGGTGTATTTTTGTACAAATGATGGCTGAAAGAGGAGAAGGGACGGGCTTGGTGGCAGATTTACTTGCCACACCATTTTCAAGACGGACCTTTCAAGAAAAAATGGATATTGTGAGAACAGGTCGTCCGACTCCAATGCTAGCTGGCTTGTCCCAGCAGGGGAAAGGATTTGTTCGTCATTTTCAGGCAAGCAACTATGAACGGTACCCATGGCTAACAGCTTCAGAGAACCGCTGCAGGCTATTCTGCTGGGAATGCCTGTTGCTCACATCAGATGATCGATTTGGTATTTGGAGTTTTACTGGATTTGCCAATTTAAGTTGTTTCACCAAGGCAGCAAAGAGACACCAAAGCCCGGCTGGCCACTTACAAGCTACGGTGCTTTTAAAAACCTTTGGGGACACCCGAGTGGATCTGCAGCTCAGTGAACAGGCGCGCAAGGACACGGAGCTCCACAACGAAAAGGTGAAGAAAAATAGGGAGATATTGAAAAGGCTGATGGATTGTGTCATATTTTTGGGTAAACAGGAACTTTCATTTAGGGGACATGATGAAAACCCCCAGTCATTAAATAGAGGGAATTATGCGGAGCTTCTATCTTTTCTTGCTGAACATGATGCCGACTTGCATTACCACCTGACCACCAACAGGGTCTTTACTGGGACATCAGGCAGAATACAAAATGACCTCATTTATGCTATTGCTGAAGTGATGGGAGATGAGATCAAAATGGAGATCAGAAGAGCCCCTTTTGTCGCCGTCATGGTTGATGAAACCACAGACGTGGGTAACGTGGCACAGCTGGCACTCGTCCTGCGCTATGTGACAGCCACAGGTGTCAAGGAGCGTTTTGTCAAATTTGTGGATGTAACGAGTGGCAGGCGAGCTGATGACCTTGCCGCGCTTATTTTCCGTATTCTTGAGGAATATGAATACTGTTTGGACAAAGTTGTTGCACAGTGTTACGATGGTGCAGCGGTGATGGCATCTGGACTAAACGGGGTGCAGGCTAAAGTTAAGGAAAAGGCACCTATGGCCTTATTCATTCACTGTTATGCACATCGTCTTAATTTAGTGCTGACTCAAGGGGCCTCAAAGCTTAAAGAGTGCAAGGTCTTTTTTGCCAATCTGAATGGCCTCGCTGCGTTTTTCTCCAGATCCCCGAAGCGCACACAGTTGCTGGATGATGTGTGCAAACGGCGTCTTCCTCGTGTTGCGCCAACACGGTGGCAATATTCATCAAGACTGGTGAATGCAGTCTTTGAGAATCGAGTTGCTCTAAAGGAGTTGTTTGGTCACATATTGGACCATCACGACGAGTATGATGAGGACACCGTGCTTTCTGCAGATGGATTTAATGCACGGCTGGACGATTTTGAGTTTTGTTTTTTGCTCAACACATTCAATGGGCTTATGCTGATGTGCTTTTTGGAATACTGCAGACCAAATCATTGGATGTGCAATTCTGCATGGCCAGGCTGAACGAGTTTTGTGACAAAGTTGAGCAAGAGAGGGGCAATTTCAGTGATATATATGAAGAAGCAATGCGCGCCTCCGGTGGTCCAAGTGTGCGCAGAGGCCAACGCACGGCGCAAGGTGATCTCCGTGCACATTACCAAAAACTCCACAACAGCATTCTGGACAACATTCTTTCCCAGACAAGGAATCGATTTCAGGACCATGAAATGTTGATGTTTCTCTCCCTTCTTGACCCCCAGCACTTTCAGACATACAGAAAAAAATTCCCGACAGCAGCCTTCTCCAGCTTAACAAAGAGCCACGGACCACTGTTTGATCTTCCCCGACTTAAAACAGAACTGACTGTAATGTATGCTATGGCTGATTTTGAAGGAAAAAGTCCCACTGATCTACACGATTTTCTTCTCAGCAAAAACCTGAGTGAGAGTATGGGACAACTTTACGCCCTGGCCTGTTTGGCTGTGACTATCCCGGTGTCCACTGCCTCTGTTGAGCGCTCATTCTCAGCATTAAAGCGCGTTAAAATGTACGCCAGAAACACGACCGGACAGACACGGCTTTCAGCATTAGCCTCCATGTCCATAGAAAAGGCTCTACTCATGGACCTGAAGCGCACAGATAAACTGTATGACAGAGCCATTGAGGTTTTCCTGAGGAAAGAAAGAAGGATGGATTTTATTTTCAAATGAGCAGGAGAGGAGGAGATCCATGCTGGACATTTATGTTGGTGAGTAGAAACATTTTATTAGTATTTTTTTATGTTTTGTCATTTTATTTCGTTAATAATCAAGAAATGGTAACGAAATAAAATGGCTAAATGAAATTATTCTGTTTCTATGCCATTAATGTTGTGTACAACGTGGTGTGTGCAGCTGCGCCAACATTGTTTCGCGGTGCCATTTTCTCCTAAACAAATGCAAATGTGTTTGCTTTACTTATTTATTTTATTGTCTCATCCCTGAAACCTGTCTTTCATTTTTGAGATTTGACAGTATCTGTGGTCTTAGCTTCCTACCCTCAATTGGGAATGCGAGTTTGATTTCAAAGGCTCCGGAAATTACATGTCTTGACCAGCCACTGGTGTGTGTGTGTGTGTGCGCGCGCGCGCGCGCGCGTGTGTGTGTGTGTGAGAGAGAGAGAGAGTGAAAGAGAGAGGTTTCTCCAGCTGTGATGTCATATTGATGGTATTTTAAGGTGTATTAATTTAGATTGGATTGAATAGGAAATCACCGAAGGCGCAGGGGTGGAATGCACCGCCCGCCACTGGTTTTAACGATACTAAGGATTAATGTGGCGAAAATGTTATTAACCTGGACTTAAAAAGTCTTTTTCTGAGTTTTAGATTAATGTAATGGTATTATCTTTACTTAAAAAGTATTTTTCTCAGTAGTACATTATTAAGATAGACTTCAAAAGTATCTGGCACGATGTACTGTTGATAAGAAATATAGCTTTGGGGGAAAATGTTATGTGATCACTTTTGGGGGGAAATGGGCTAGGCTTTCAGAATCTGTCTGTGAAGCCTCAGGTATTGTTCAAACCAGTATTATTACACACAACCCACAAGGTTGTAGAAATGGGATGTGACAAAGTGGGTTTTGCGGTTATTACTCCATTTACATTAAACCAGTATGCTTAAAATAAGCTAGTGATTTTTTTTACATTTTGTATTGTTAATTTGCCTTTAAGAAGAACAATGTTTCCTTTCTAGCGGAGGCTGAGAACAGGCCAGAACGAGGAACAGGGAACAGAGTATGTTACCTGCTGTGGGCTTTTCTAATTTCACTGTTTCTGCCTTCTCCAACTTGTATTTTAATATTTGTTGTGTTTACTTTTGATTAGGAGAATTCTCAGCTGAAAGACACTTTTGAGGCAGCAAGGTGGTGTGGCACCAGATCCTTCAAAGGAAAACTTTCCCTTCCCCAGGTCATCAACAAAGACACTTCCTTGAGGGCAGTACAGATGTTACACATGTGTGATGGCCTTGTAGCATCCAGCAAGGGTCAGTTTAGGCACTGTCTGACCTTTCACCATCTATTCAACATCTGGTCAGAAAGGAGACACAACATTGCATGTGTTCCTTTTGAAATGAGTCTGCCTTCACACCAGCTGGGATTCAGACTCTGCTAGTCTGAAAGATAAACAATAACTTTCTTTCCCCAAGGTCCATCTGTCTGCCTCCAGAAGAAAGAAGATCCTGCTCGAATCAGTTGCTAAATTCAAGAGTGATTTAATAACTTCTTTTATGACTTATAATCTAGATAATCATTAAATAATGTTTGTTTATTGCTGCTTATAATAATTATAGTGTAATGGAATGCTTCATTAATCTGTGCACACCGAATGGATGTTATCTTATGATGTCTACTAAGACTGCCATGTGTTCAACATGTTTTGACGACAAGGTCCACACATCTGCACTCACACATAAGTGTTGCTAAGTTAAACCCTGACACATTGTATTAACCCAGTCAGAACATCCTGTATCTAGATGGCGTGTTTCTGAGTAGTCTTCGTAACATCTCTCAAACTTGTCAGCCTCTGATTGGCTGTTCAAATCATAACAGCAAATCTTAAAACTAGAGCATTCTGAGAAATTAAACAGTTCTAGAGAATCACTCAGACTGACCATCTGTAGCAAAACCTCTTCAAACATCAAAAATTTTGGCACGTCGTCAAAACCTTGTTGCACCTGCAAAGCTGATGAGCAAACAGTTCCTGCATAAACAAAGCTGATATTGTTCAACTCCTTAAGAGTTATTCCTGAGACGCACGCTGATCCCAACCTGTGCTGCCTGGTGACAACTTTGGACTGGAGAAGTCGGTGCTTGCGGTCAATCTACCAGACCTGGGTGCCCCGAGGTCATCCGACCTCTCTGACCTCCGGGTCCGTGATGAGGGTCATCAAAAGGGTGAGGTAGAACACAGAGAGATTGGGTCTGATGTGCTTCTGATGATAACAACTTGTAGCTTAGAGCAAACCAAATTCTTTTCACCAGAACTTGGCTTATTTTGATAAGGAAGCTCTGACTGATATCGCATTCACACATAGGTTCCTTCAGCATGTTTAGCTCCATCCAATCACAGTTAATGCTTAGTTAATTAGTCATGTTTTAAATTGTAAAATAAATTCTTACTTTTATAAGCTTGACTCTTTCTTGAAGTAACACGAAGTGTGGTTGATCACTGAAACTGCAAAGAACTTAGATCTTCTGAAATAAATCCTAGAATCTTCTGATTAATTACAATAAAGACCTTGCAGGTAAATATTTTATATTTATATAAAATATTACATCTTCATGGTCATATCAGATAAAACCATCAATTTGCCTCCGCTACAGCCTGGATGATGATCATGAGGAGCTTAAAGAAGTGAGGGAACCGTTCCTGTTCACTTTTAGTTTGCAGGAAGACTACGAGAAGTTCTGTGTTGAACTTTGTGACAAGAGGAAGATGCAGGTGTTTGCAGGATTTGACACCCCATAAAATCTTTTTCCCTGCAGTAATGTGTTGGGAGTGTTTGGGTCTGGGTGTTATGGTAATAATTTTTGTGTTCAGTTTCCTCAGTAAGTTTTTTTTAGAGGATTTTTTTGTGTGTGTGTTTTTTTTGGTTCTTTTGTTTGTATTTTTATACCTGTGTCCTACTGTTGGCTTTTGTTTGCATTATTAAATTTACCTTTTTTAAACAATAAGTCTGCATCCTTGGGTCCACTGTCTCACCACCCCACCTCAAACCCTGGCATATTTTAATAAGTGTTAATGACACAATTCATTCTCTGTCCCCCTTAATGTAGCTGACATAACTGAGTGCACAAAAATTGTACGTGTCTATATCTATACTGTTTTCACACTCACTTGTAAAATAAATATTTAAAAAAAATAATAAAATAATGGCAGCATGGATAATATAATGCCCCTCAGGGTTAGCCCATATTACCATTGTTTTAATACTGTTTTATTTACGAGAATGTATATATAATATTATATAACCTTAGTATTTGGTGGTATTTACATAAACACATTTTGGCACCAGACCTGATCATGATATAAATAATAATTAAATGGTGCCCCATACAGTTTTTTTATTTAATTATAAGCTTAGGTGTAACATATCAGCAGCGCCGGCGCTCCGCACACGCACATCACGCACAGCGCGTAGGGCACCCCGCCGGGGGAGGGGTACCAAATGCAAGCTTATGAAAAAATAATATATATATATGATAGACAGATTTCAATTAGAAGATGTGCAAAGCAAGTTAACAGCATGTTTACAGAGAGAAAACAATACAAAAAGGAAAGGAGATGGACCGTGTCCACTTTTCACTCTCTGTCCGGGCGGATTTTTGTATTGATGAAAATGTCCGGCTTTTCATCCAGGAGCAGAGAACGAATTATGGGGGAGCTGTATATCCTACACATCCAGGGAAGCCGGAAAAAACAACAGAATTGTCTGCCAGGAGCTGGGATTGATCCAGCAACCCTCCATTGTCTGGGTAACCTGATATATATCCTGAGCTACTGCTGCCTCTGTGGGTGGAGCTCTGAAAAGATGGGGTGTCAGGACCCCTTGTAAGGGTGAGTTGGTCCCTGAGTGACCAATGCAAGACAATAATTTAAAAGAGAAACTAAAGAAACGAAAATGCAAGAAACTACGCCAGGTCACATAAACAATAAGACATTTCCTAAACAAAAGAGTCAGTCACCTAAAACACAAAGGTACCAAAGATAGAGCCCTGAGGAGCACCACAGGTCAAAGTGAGTGTTACCCAGGATCCCTGTGTTTCCAACCGAGAAAAGGAGATTCTTTAGACTCCTGTTCTGAAACAAGAACAAACCTCCTCACCTCACAAAGATTTATAATGACGCTGACAGCTGAACCAGGAGGAAGGGGAGCTGAGAGAAGTGAAACTACGGATGAAGGAGGAGACGGAGAGATTCAGGGAGGAGCTGAGCTGTTACTGAACTATAGAACAGACACAAACTTCCACATTCAACACAGTTCAACATACAAACCACAAACATTCACTCTGTTCAACATGGACTGTTGTGCACTCTCTCTCCTGGTTGTCACAATTCTAACAGGTCAGTTTGAATCTACAGCTTTGGAATATGTTCAGTCTAAAGTTAGATGAGTTTGACTCACTCTGAAGAGTTGGTTTTCTAAAAGTTCCAAACTTATTTCTCTTCTTTTAGGAGTCAGCTGTGAACAGCTGACTGCAGTGAAGAATGAAGAGTCCAGTTTAGAAGGAACCCCTGTTACTCTGTCCTACAATTACTCTAGAGATGCTGCTATTGGTGATTATTTCTTCTGGTACCGGCAAGATCCAGGAGAACCTCCAGAGTTCCTGATCTCTCACACAGGAACAGAAACACTTCTATTACAGAAAGTGTCTGGACTGAGTTTTACTGTGAGTGATGATAAAAGACGCGTGGACCTGCTGATCTCCTCTGCTGCAGCGACAGACTCTGCTGTGTACTACTGTGCTGTGAGGCCCACAGTGACAGGAAACAGTAAAAATGTGTAGAAAACCTGCAGAGCAAAGACAACACAATACTCCACAACATCCACTAGAGGGACTCACACAGTGGGAACCCACTGGTTGTTGAGTTGTTGGACTGATGACAAAGACAACAGACACACGAAGCAGCAGAAACAAGGTGAAGTTGCAGTAAAGCTGGTGGAGTTCAAGTGGTTCAACATCTATAAATTCTGTTTTATCCAAATTCAAAAGCAGGAAATGATTTTATAACCAGCCTCTAACAGAGGATAGGCATTTTTTCTAGTTTAATCAAGTTGTAAGAGCTACCCAGAGAGAGAGGGACAGGCAGCGGAATAACAATAAATGTTACATCAGATGGACAAAGGAGGCCACCCAGAGGCAGCAGATAGATTGAAAACAGTAGTGGGCCCAGTCCTTGAGGGACTCCATGCTTCAACACAAAGGTCTCAAACATGTCCTTCTGAATCTGACATCATGTGATCTCCCAGACAGCTCTGATTTAAGCCATGAATGTGTTTCCCATTACGCCCATATGACGTTCAGTTTAGTTTCAGCTACACTCCACTGCATCCCCCCGGGAGGCCCTGTCGGGGGGCGTGTGTGTGTGTGGGGGGGGGGGATGGACATGTGTGTGTGTGTGTGTGGGGGGGGGGGGGGACTCCTGGAGTATGGGGTACCCCAGAGCTTTACCTTTGGTCCTGCCTCAAGTGGAGGAGTTCAAGCATCTCAGAGTCTTGTTTACAAGTGAGGGAAAGATGAGGCACGAGACCGATAGGCGGATTGGTGCTGCGTCTGCAGTGATGCGGGTGTTGTACCGATCTGTCGTGGTGAAGAGAGCTGAGCTAGAAAGAGGGGCTTGTAGTAGATCCGCTACTCCTCCACACTGGTATGGGTCAGCACGCCTACACCACAGCTACAGTATTCCACTGAGATACTATATTTTTTAAAAACAAGACGGTTATTATTTTCAACTTTTTTACCAGGGTTTACTGGTACACCAGTTACCATGACAACCCTAGTCTGCAGTGATGCAGGCGTTGTGCCGGTCGTCGTGGTGAAGAGAGAGCTGAGGGCTCGGAATAGATCCGCTGCTCCTCCACACTGAGAAGAGCCAGTTGAGGTGGCTCGGACATCTGATTAGGATGCCTCCTGGACTCCTCCCTGGTGAAGTTTTCCGGGCACGGCCAACCAGGAGAAGACCTAAAAGAAGACCAGGGCACGCTGGAGGGACTATGTCTCTCAGTTGACCAGGGAACACCTTGGGATTCCCCCGGAGGAGCTGGCCTAAGTAGCTGAAGAGAGGGAAGTGTGGGCCTCTCTGCTTAGGCTGCTGCCCCCGCGACCCGACTCTGACTTCATCTTCAGGTGATAAGTTTGCAGAACAATCCAAAGATTCTGATGGTTCTGTACATGTTTTCATTTAGCTCTGCACATTGACATTGACATTGATGGACGTTGAGTTGAGTTGAGGATTAAGTCCTGGTCAGGTTTCACCATCGACTCGTTCCTCAGGCAGAAAACATTTATGTGGCTTTTCCTCTGGCTCCTCCCACCATTGTAGAACTCAGCCAATCAGACGGTTTGTGTGTGCAGAACTAAAGCATCCTGATGCTGAGGAGAAGGGCTGTGCAGCTCAGAAGCTGCTTAGCTTCATTCTGCTGCAGTGCTGTGTGACTTTAACAAGTGAAACATGTTACTTTACCTCTTTCTGCTTTTCTCTCACTGCATTGGTGAGTGCCAGAACACAGAAAGACCTGACTGGGAGCAGACCTGCTCTGGTTTTCTAAATCATTCTGACTGATCACATGTGAACCCTGAAGTGAAGAACTTCTGTTGAGTCTCTTGATGTCTGAATCTCCTGCAGACTAACTGACATGAAGGTGTCTTTTTGCAGCCATGGGCTCCACCAACAAGATCATCCAGGAACAGAGTGGAGTTGTTGCAGAGGGAACAGGCATCAGCTTGAGCTGTGAGTACGACGGTTCTATCTACAGTATCCAGTGGTACAGACACCAGCAGAAATCCAGACCAGAGTTCCTGCTCTACATCACAGAGGGAGGATCCATTCATCCAATTCGGTCTGATTTCTCAGCTCGTATAAACAAAACACAGAAACGTGTGGACCTGCTGATCTCCTCTGCTGCAGCGACAGACTCTGCTGTGTACTACTGTGCTGTGCAGCCCACAGTGACAGGAAACAGTAAAAGTGTGTAGAAAACCTGCAGAGCAAAGACAACACAATACTCCACAACATCCACTAGAGGGACTCACACACTGGGAACCCACTGGTTGTTGAGTTGTTGGACTGATAACAAAGACAACAGACACATGGAGCAGCAGAAACAAGGTGGAGTTGCAATAAAGCTGGTGGAGTTCAAGTGGTTCAACATCTATAAATTCTGTTTTATCCAAATTCAGAAGCAGGAAATGATTTTACAACCAGCTTCTAACAGTGGATAGGCATTTTTCTAGTTTAATCAAGTTGTAAGGGCTACCCAGAGAGAGAGGGACAGACAGCCGATTAACAATAAAGGATACATCAAATGGACATAGGAGGCCACCCAGAGACAGCAGATAGATTGAGAACAGCAGTGGGCCCAGTACTGTCACGTTGAGAGGATTGTTTGGACCCAAAATGCAGATACCCAGGATGACACGAGGCAGGAGTTGATATAAAGAAAGTCCTTTTATTGTAGGATGAGTCCAAAAATAAAAATAAATCCAAAAGGCAGGGAGCCAAAATCCAAAAATCAGGAAATGATCAGGAGATCCAAAAACACCAGAGGAACGGGCAGACTAACAGAATAAATCACACTGACAAACAACAATGAACCGACAAGATAATGAGAAACAGACAGGGCTTTATAGACTGGGGCATAATGGGAGGCAGATGAGCTGCAGGTGTGTGGGGAGAGAACCAGGTGAAGGCAATAACTAATCAGGGAGGAGGAGCAGGGGAGGACACCGGACCTGACTGGAGAAGAACACACACACACACACACACACACACACACACACACACACACACACACACACACACACACACACACACACACACACACACACACACACACTAAGCTGGGGAATGACACACACACAGAGCTGGGACAAAGAGGCTGGAGCTACAACTGGAGGGGCTGGGGATGACCTGAAAGGCTACAAACAGAAGGCACATAAATAAGATGCAGACAAAGGACACATGAGGGCGCTAAGAGACACAAATGGGGAATCTAAAGAGGGATGGAGGACATCAGGAGACACATGGGGAAAGACGCAGACACAGACCATGACAAGTACAGACCCTTGAGGGACTCCATGCTTCAGCACAAAGGTTTCAGACATGTCCTTCTGAATCTGACATCATGTGATCTCCCAGACAGCTCTGATTTCAGCCATAAGTGTGTTTCTCGTTACTCCCATATAACATTCTAGCCTGTCCAGTGGTCTGCTGTGTCAAAAGCAGCATTTAGATTCAGCAGCAACAAGACTGGTTTTTAACCACTGTCCACCTTAAACAACAAGTTCTTCACCATTTTCACCAGTGTAGTGTTGTACATATCTTTATACCTCAGCTATGCAGCAATGTGGTTCTCCTTCAAACTCAAAGGGAACACTGTTAGCAGGGTTTGATGTGGTACACCTCTTTATGACAGCGCCAGGGTATGTCAGTAGTGGCATATACTGCAGGCATCTTGCTTGGTTTAACACAAAATTTCCTCGGTTGATCAGTTCAGATATATTATGATGTGTGTAGATTGTGACAAGATATCCCATTGTTCTCACTGAGGCTTTCTCATCAGCATTACGCAAAGCAGCCAATCCTTGATGACAAGGGGGCCATCCCTGTGCCACAGTGGCCGTGTTCGAGTTGAGCTGCGCCTCGCCTGGAAAACAGACGAGAGCAGACGGAAGCAGCAGGGGGAGTGGCTGAAAGCCGGCGTTTAAGTCGGACACAATTTCCTGCATGTGTAGCTCACAGGTGACGATGGCTGAAGATATCGCGTTAGCGTTCATAATAGCGGATGGAATAGATGCAGATGAAATACATGAAAATGGATATCAACTGCGAAGGTAGGTAACCGCATTAAAGTAGTACAACGCCAAATACAACCGCCATGTGCATTTGTTTCTGTTTCTTTGTTTAAGTTCTAAAAATTCGTTTGAAAATAGTCCAAAAGTTAAACAAAGCTGCGGATTTCGCCTTTGAAGATACTGCTTCAGATGTAAATTAGAATAATAATGTGCATATAATTTCTTTCAGGTCTGTGCCAAAAGTGAAGCACTTTGTTGAGAATGTTATTCCTTTATACCGTCATTCTGACTTTCAAAGCCACTTCAGACTTTCCAGAGGACAAGTGGAGGTAGGCTTTTGTGATGGTTACCACTACTCATATTTGCTCAGACATCATGTTCACTTTCTGACTTTTCCATTTAGTATCTAGTGATGGCACTGGGACCATTCCACATGAACAGACAGCACACCAAATTAGCCCTGTCCAAAAGTGTTCTTGCCTGTCTGTGGACGCTGGCAAATCAGGAGTCATACAGGGGAGTGGCGGACCGTTTTAACATATCCAACATATCTACAGTTTTTGCACAACTCCATCACTTCTGCTCCCTGGTCATCACACATTTGTTGGCCTACTGGTGAACAGCTTCACACCTCACAGCTCGGATTTCAGAGGGCAGGTTTTTCCAAATACAGTCTGTGCTGTTGATGGATGTCACATTCCCTTTGTCAGACCAAATTGCACCCTGGCAGCTGGCATGATGCAAGAGCCTTTCACCACACAACTGTTGCACACCTACTGGAAGAAGACCCCCAGGCTCTGGTCCCAAGTGGCATGCACATCATTGGAGATTCAGCTTACCCCCTATTGCCACAGCTGATGAAGCCTTGCAGGGATAATGGGCACCTCAAAGCCAACCAAAGTTACTTTAATAGAAAACTGAATGTGGCGTGTGTTGTCATTGAACACGCATTTGGCATGCTGAAAGCAAAGTTTAGGAGGCTCAAATGTCTTCACATGAAAGACATAGGACATATTAGTGCAACTGTGACAGCATGCTGCATTCTGTACAGCATTTGTTTGGATCCCAGTGACCATGTGGAGGAGGATGAGCTAGAGCAGGACGAGAATGACCCACATCCACCACAACCCAACAATGAAGATGCTTCAAACTACAGAGACAGGATTTGTTCCCAGATTTAAGCTAGCCCCACCCTTACCCCAGCACCTTATCCAATGTTTGGTTTTATTCTTCATTCCCACACATTTATGTGAGCTGGTGTGCTGTATGCCACAGGGGGATTTGATGCACTTTAAGTGAAATCAGTCTGCTCTAACTCCTAAATCTGTACATTAAGTTTTAAACAAAGTACATCTCTATCATCAAGACTCCTGATGTGCCTCCCAGTGGCAGCTCATGGAAACTGGGTGATATGAACCCAGGCAAAACCATCAGGGGATCTCGGAGCATCAGTGGTGCCCAGAGGCAAAGTGACATCACCATTTGTAATTTGACATGTCAACCACTGCTTTTATGCTAAATCCTTTAAAGATAAGAAACAAAAATACCTTTAACGCACAGCTATACATGTTTATTTAGTGTCCTAACAAACTGATAAGTTTTTCTTGCTGCTTTCCATGTTCTTTTAACTGATTCAGGATTTGACCCATACATGTAATTACTTGTTTCTCAAACCCCCTTCTTCTTTTTTCTTTCAGCCGTCTCCAGTTGGCCAATTCTGGCCTTGTAAGTGACTCCAAGGCAGTGGTCCTGCGCTCAGCATGGGCCTCATAGGACTGAAAAAATGCTGGGAGAAGAGCAGTCTTGCTTCTCTTAGAGCCAGAAGCTTGTCCGCCCTGTATGGCCGATGACGGACCAGGTTGCTCTTCGGTTTCAGCAGGTGATCACTGAGCCACTGAAGGATGGGCTTCTTTAGGAAAGAGGGGAGTTGAAACAGTTGTGCCAGGTGGTGCATGTCCCACCGCTGTGCGACCAAAAAGTTCATCCATTTGCTGACAGAAGAGGAATAAACAATTTTCATTAGTTATTGTAGAACTTTACTGATGGTGGAACTTATCATGACAGTTGTTTCTTCATTAAAGCTTATGGCGACAACCAATAACTGTGGCTGTCTCCATTCAACATTGAGAACTCAACAAACTGAGAAAGCTCTCTGGAATGAGAGGGTGAAATGTTGTTAAAGAAATAACATAATCCAGTTGCTGTTTGACAACCTTTTTTAAAATAACTATGACCTGGATGACTGAGAACCTCCACAGATATCAGTATACTCAGCAATTGTTCGAGCGTGACTCATATTGCTGTTCATGTTCTATTTCCAGGAACATTAATATATGTTTATTACAAAGAAGACATGAGTGAGCATGTTGTGTGTGTGATGTGCTGCTAAACAAATGAATCACAAATATAATACACAGTGACATTTTGCTTCATAGATATCTGATAAACAGTATGCAGAGTAGCCAGGGAATATAATTAGCTCTTGTGCCCTTAATTAAAATTGGGTACGGACCAGTATCAGTATATCGAGCAGGTGGTCTTAAGTCATTTCTGGGTCTCAGATCATGATCTTCACTGCTATGACCTGGTTTTTCCTTCTCTTGAGTCAGAACATTATTTGGATCAACATGTTCTGTTGAGTGAATGCCTGGTTTATAAAAAGGCTTAAAACTTTTCTCCTTGCCTGTGCTAGTGGTGTTCTCACTGTCCTCATCTGACTGTGCGCCTATGATGTGATTTATGGATTTCTGCAGGCTCTGAGATATTTCCTGTACAATTTGGTTGACATCGTTTAGCTCATCATGTGCATTTGCATTCTTATTCTCAAGGTCAATCCAGTATGAGTCGGCCTTCGGTTTTCTTTTCAAAAAATCCTTAAGTTCTGCAAAACAATCAATCGCCCTTCGTCCCTCTTCACTTGCCGCTCGACGTTCTGTGCTACAATACTTTG